>NC_066883.1:19574059-19874059 GCF_022985175.1 Labeo rohita | reverse complement strand
GGAATATCACACGCAGATGAAATTGGAAACAATGATCTGGGGTGTACTTAGACTGTCAATACAGGAGCAACATTGTGGTCCCTTTAATCAAGTACAGCCAGTACTTGTGTGTGTCTACATTTAGACAACTGTGCTAAGTGTGCTGAATCTGAATATAAATTAATCCAGGAGGATGGACTTTTGAATTATAGAGTCACTGGGCCTTTGGAGCATTTAGAAACCTATTATACTGTATGATAGCACACGTTTACATCTATATTTTTCAGATTTCTTTCTTTTTTTCAGAATGAAATGGCAAAAGCTGCTTTAAATGCAAAGGATGGTCACACCAAATGTTGATTTTATTTAGTTACTACAAGTTAATTGATAAAAATCTATTTATATCTATTATTTTGACAGCATCCTCATATTACAACATTGTTACACAAGTGCCTAAAACTTTTAACAGTACTATAGCTTTGCAGGTAGATTTCTTGAAGCATCTTAGAAATGCTAACACAGTTCTTCTGGATTTAGTCTGTCTCAGTTTGTTCTGTTTCTTCATGTCATTTCAGACTGGATGATGATGAGATCAGATCTCTGTGTGGAGCACTGGCTGTTGTCAGACTCCTTGTGCAAGCAAAAATCTCACTGCATTATTACAATTAATGGCAAAATGAATGTTTGGAAATGCAAACTGATATTTGCTACTGACACACTACAGCAAAAGATAGAAATATCTGACTTTAAACCATTTTTTAGTTGGTGACAAATAGTGGCCTAAGACGTTTGCACAGTACTTTATATCAGTGGTTCTCAACTCCAGTCCTCGGGGCCCACTGCTCTGCACATTCTGTATGTTTCTGAATCTGACACACTTAAACCTGGCTCACACTACAGGATTTTTAAAATCCTAACCGATTATGAAATCTGGTTGCAGCGCACACATAAGGAAAATCTTTGCAGATTATCTTCCCTGAAATCTTAAACATGCACACACTGCAAGATTTGAAAATCGTGGCGCATCACACACTAAAAGATATTATTAAGATTATCATGCCGGAGGGAGCGCCTCACGTGATTTCAGCAACTAATTTACATATGTTAGGCAGCGTGCTAGCAGGTTTATGCACTCACCTGGTATGTTCAAAACTGAGACGATTCACTCCAGAGATTTCCTTACTTCATCTGGTTGTGGTATGTTTTCAACATATTATACAGACAGTGTTATTACAAAAGCATAAGAAGCAGTTTCCTGAATATCAAACATGTTTGATATGATTGGGGTGGCCCCGATTAGTGTGAAAGCAGATCAGGAGGTTCAAGATTCAATCTATGAATGTCTCACATTACCAGATAATCCGTGCTGAACATTGGGACCATTCAAGGTGCAAGATTTTTGCTCCGATTCTCGGGAGGGGAAAATCAGGGCAAAATCAGGCTAAAAATCCTGTAGTGTGAGTCCGGCTTAAGTTCAGTTCATGGATCTTTCTCCTAATGAGCTGATGATCTGAATCAGGTGCATTTAATCAGAGAGACATACAAAATGTGCAGAGCAGTGGGTCTTGAGGACTGGAGTTGAGAACCACTGCTGTATCATACAATAATTCTAGTAAAGGTGAACTGATCTCTTTTTAAGATAATTGGGTAATTTGCATTTGACATATATTCCTTTGTTCTTTCAAAAAAAAAAAAAAAAAAAAAAAATGTTTCACCACACAAACATCCAAAGACCAAATTCATATGATGCTCAAGACACATCCATGGTGAAACTTAATAAAACCTAAATTAAAATAAAATAATTCACCTTAACCGGATAAATCTATAGGTATCATATCTGATATAAGGCTTTCTGTTGTATGGTATGTTTTTGTTGTTGTTGTTGTTTTTGTTTTTGTAGAGCCACAGTCCTGAAGAGTTTAGTTCCAACCCTAATCAAACACAACTGAACAAGCTAATCAAGGTCTAAGGGTTACTAGAAAGCTACAGGCCAGTGAGTTTTTATCAAGGTTGCAGGACTTTTTATCTCTGCAGGACTGTGGCTCTCCAGGACTGACATTGACCACCCATGGCATAAAATATAATACATAAAAAACACATATGTGGCCCTGGACCACAAAACAAGTCATAAGGGTCAAGTTTCTAAAATTCAGATTTATATATTATCTGAAAGCTGAATGAATAAGGGGAGGACAATATTTGGCCTAACCCTAACAACCATTTGAAAGAATCTGAGGGTGTACAAATAGTAAATTGCCTTTAAAGTTGTCCAAATGAAATTCTTAGCATTGCATATTATTATGCAAAAATTAATTTTGTATACATTTATGGTAGGAAATTAAAAAAAAAATACCTTCATGGAACATGATCTTTACTTAATATCTTAATGATTTTTGGCATAAAAGAAAAATCAACCATTCTGACCCATACAGTGTATTTTTGGCTATTGCTACAAATACACCTGTGCTACTTAAGACTGGTTTTGTGGTCCAGGGTCAGCCAAAAAATGAATATACAGTATATTTGTTATATGTTCTGCCTAAAGATTTGACAGACAGTTTCCAACCAAATATAACTGTCAACAAGAGTACTCAGCACCTAGTGAATAACATATTTTGAAATTGCTAACTGTGTGTTTTGTATTGCTTGTGCACTGATTAGCCCCAGAAGCCCTAATGTCATTATGGTGCAAATATTTTAAGTAAACACTGGCCAAAAGGAGCAATACTCCTGATGTTACACAGCTTTACTAATGAGCATTTTTAAATAATTAATAACAGGTAATACTAAATTCCATTTCCCCCCCCACTGGAAGTGTCATGTTTAAATAAATAAATAAATAAAAAAGTTATGATTTACAAGTAAAATTGCAAATAGCAACACTATGATCCATTTTATCAACTACGATCTGTACTTACACTCACCACAGCTACATTCAAACACACATTTATTCACAAAATCCTTTTGTATTGACTAACAGTGCAAGATAAATTTCACAAAACAAAGTTCTTGTGAGTAATGGTCAAACATTTATCATTTTTTTATTGATTATTTTTATTGTTGACTAATCTATCAATTATTTTTCAATTAATCTATTTATTATTTTCTTATCAGTTTATGATTTTTTTAGTTAAACTTCCGATAAATAATACCAGCAACTTCTGCTATTAATCTTTTAATATTTTATTCACACATTTTCTCATAATTAATACTTTATTAATGGGCGTGGGTAAAGGTGTGAGGGTGCGACACGTCAACGCATTCCATGCTAATTGACCTGTTTTCATAATCGACAATCGATGACGACAACAAATCGCTCTAGCTCTAGATGTTAGTAAAAACTGTCTAGGATAAATTCTATACAGTAGATTTTTCAGAAAACCCAGAATATTAAAGGGGTCAAAATAAATCTATAACAAATCTATAACATACTTTGGTTAAAATTTATCAGTGGTAGTGTAAAAAAACACCCTTTTTACCTTGTCAAAATCAGCCCTGTTCAGAGCGAGCCATTCTATTGCATGTTCTTTTAAATGCTAATGAGCTCTGCTCACCCCACCCCTCTCTTATGTGGGGTGATGAGCCGTCTGTTTACTTTAGCCGCATTTAGCCGCGAAACTTGCTAACTAGCACATTATTAAGAAAGCCGATTTTCAAAGATGCGTAAAAACCCTTATACTCACTTCCGCTGTAGGTGAAGCTGGATGAATGATTTGTATGAACATCTTCCTTCTAAATCGAAAGTAACGTTAATCTAATGTTAATCTCTGCATCTTCAGCGGCTATTACATCCAATAACAGAACACCTCAATCGCTCAGTCAGAGACATTCTTGTCTTCCCCTGCACTGGAAGGGGATATTTCTTATAAAGATTACAAAAATACCACTGGGTGGATTTTTAGCATAATAGGGTGGTTGTGTACACACACTGCCAACACACATTTATGTTCAAACAACATATAAAAGTGAGTTTTGCACCCGATGACCCCTTTAAAAATGCAGTCAATTGGAATAAGCCAAGGAATCAACCTGAATTTTGCTGATGAACATGAGTTCATCTTTGGACATTTAGTGGCACTTGGGTTTGAGACTCCAATTTTGCCATGGTTAATATTTAGACTGTCCTCTATTTGTGTGCCTACATTGCATAACTTTCTTTTAGTCCTTAGCCCCTAATAAATAAATAGCATTGATTATAAATAGAAATTGTGATAGCAGAAGTAATTATTAACCTAACTCTGTAAAACTGTTTTGTTGCACATATTACTTGTTTAGGTTAATGTTTTTAACCTTACTGCATAATTTAGATGTTTTAAGCACGATTGCATCTCAGTGCTCAACATCTATCCCCAACACACAAGCAAATCTAAATTTAGCTCTAGATGTCATTAACTAAGCTTGTGTCATCCATTTGAGTTTTGCTCTGTCAAACTCTATATAAATGTTTGTTCACAGCTCACTTCATCATTTGGCTTATGCAGGTAAAGTTTTTTTCAGGTTATGCAGGTATTTTTTTCCTAATATGTTATGTATTATAGTTAATGTGTTTTTGTTGTCTGTCTAATTGTCTTTCAGATGTCCACACGATGGCCAGTCAGAATGCCAGTGGCAGTATGCAGATGCAACTGATTCAAGTTGACCCCATCCGGAGGAACGTTTCACTGGCATTGACCCAGATTGTTGTGTGGCCCTTCATCTACCTCATCTTTCTCATGCTCTTAATATTTTCCAAGAAAGAGACTTTCAGAACAGAGACACGCTATATATTGTTTGGTCATTCTCTCCTGGTAGACTTAATATTTCTTTTTCTGACAGATTTTGTGGTGCTCTTATCATACAATTATGTTTTAATACCACTGCACTTCTGTATCCCCGTCTGCATGTTAATGGAAGCAGTCGGAGTATGTGCACCATTGACCATCGGTGCCATGTGTGTGGAGCGCTATGTGGCCATTTGCATGCCGCTGCGACATCATGCGATCTCCACCTCTAGAAGAGCCCTAATGGTGATTTTAATGATTTGGATCCTGAGTTCCATAAACCCCTTTGTTGATATGTTCATCCTCATTAGCACTGCCTCTCATGAGTATCTGACTCAACTGACACACTGCCACTATGAGATTATGGTTTTGGAAAAGATACGTCAGTTTGCTAGGGGTCTGTTGTATATTGTGGGGCTTATGTTTATCTTGATAACTGAAATCTTTTGTTATGTAATGATTTACCTTGCAGCACGTGCAGCTTCTGGTGACATGAAGTCAGCGTCAAAAGGGCAGCGCACTATTTCTCTTCATATCCTTCAGCTGTTTTTATGTACTGCTGAGGTCATGTGTCCTTACATTGAGGCTGTAGTTATGCAGTATGATATTAATATATATCTGATTGTCAGGTATGTAAATTTCCTTGTATTTAGTATCACTTCTAGAGCAGTCAGTCCTCTTGTCTATGGCTTTAGAGATGAGAAATTTTACACAGCTATGATTTATTATATCAAATGTAAAAACAATGCAATCTCTACTGACAGTGATAAACAAACATGATTTTCTTCAGTTAAAGCATTTACATGGACATCTATGCGTTTTTAAGGTTAAAGAGTGCTCATGGTATTTTTTGCTTGTCTAAATTCCTTTCAAAATATTATCAGGTAATATCTGATAATAGCAATATCTGTCTGGAGAAGATGTTTCTCACTTAGTATTTAGATGGTATTTTATTTAGCATACAACACAACTGATTAAGATATTAATATTTCTGTTATATTGTCCTTTAATTATAAACAATTACATGTGATTATTTTACATTTGCATTGGATATACATTTGTTGGAAAAGATTTAGTTTGGTATTGATCACTTTATATGTCAGCAGACTTTAAATAACTCATTAACAAATTATTATTATCATTATTCATTCTGAATAAAGAGCATCTACTAAATGTCAGCGATTTCTATGTCAGTATATCAAACGATATTATAACAGTATAGGTGAATTAATTTTTAAGCTAAATCTAGTATTTGCATCTCATATAGAATTTTTTCTTTCTTACATAACATTTGCCATTCAAACATGTACGGGCTACAGTGAGTGCAACTCAAGACACTTTATGAAATATTCCATTGGATATTACTTAGGGAATATAATAATAATATCAGTGATATTTTTTTTCACAGTGTGCTAATTTTTTTTTTTTTTTAAATAATTTAGATAATATTCCATAATTTAAATGCATGGGCAGCATTGTGGTTCTCCAACATTTAGTGAAATATAGTGTGACAAAGCATATAAGATATAAGTGAAGAAGCAGTACTCACTTCACCATCTTCTATAAATGCAAACACATATTACTCTATGACTAAATGGATTACACATCATTTCAGAATCAGAAAGTGCTTTCAGTAGCTTAAAATGTATTGCACTATGTATATATGGATAAAAAAAGTGAAAATGTTTAAAACAATACAGTTATTACAATAATAATAATAATAGTAATAATTGCCAACATCAATGCAAATTAATATTGCTATGCAAAAATAAAATAACATGAAAAATTAAAAACATTGTTTTCTGTGGCCTTTTCATGCCAGCACTTTTCATGCTTTACTTCCAACAGCCCTAATTTTGATTAATGGACACCAAGCTCTAAGAACCCTTTTGTGTGTGTGTGTGTGTGTGTGTGTGTGTGTGTGTGTGTGTGTGTGTGGTTCAGGTATGTGCGCCCATGTTCAGAACCTGATTTTACCAAGTACGACATGTTCCTGGATCAACATCTTTGTTGACCCTGGAACAGCATTGTGATTAACCAATCAGATTTGAAAAAAACAGTTTATAGTTTTTGTGAAGTTTAGGCTTACAATCAGTGTTTGGTGCTTGTACATCAGTGTTATTCATCTATAATTTCCTCTGATTTTAGGGATTACTCATGGGTAAGGTTAGGTTTAGGTGTAGGGATGTGGTCAAGATTAAATTTTTGGATTAAAATGTTGTTCCAGGGTCAACAGAATATCTTGACCCAGGAACACATCTAACTCAGCAAAATCAGGACATGCATCCTATGTTATGGGGACAAAATGTCCCTACAAAGATGGCAATATTCAAAATCCTTATCTTTATAGGGACATTTTTGGTCCTTATGAGGAAACAATCTTATAAATAATACAGATTTAAAGTTTTTGACAATCTAAAAATGCAGAAAGTTTCCTGTGAGGGGTAGGTTTAGGTGTAGGGTTGGGGTAGGGTGATAGAAAATATAGTTTGTACAGTATAAAATCATTATGCCTATGGAATGTCCCCATAACACATGAAAGCCCAAGGTGTATGTGTGTTTTCCTCATTACATTTTTTTACTTGTTGTACTTTCTTGAAATGTTTCATCACTAAAGACTTTGCTGTATCTTGTACTGTAGGGTGGTTTTCACAACAGAATAGTTTTTGTTGTAAGACTGACGAAATTACTTCAAACTCAGTTACTGCATTATAGTACGGATTTGAACAATTATCATTTAATAGCACCTTTGGTTACTAATACCATTACACAGTAAGAATAACAAATATGTAGGAGAGCACTGATAGAATGTTACCATTTTGAAATTTAAAGTCCTCATGAAATCAAAATTTATATTATTTACTCCACCCCATACCATTTCCACTCTGTCATGGACTTCATTTCCCACAATCCTTTGCACAGTTTTATCAGCTTATTGTTCTCACCTGTGCCTCGTTAACCCTGTTTGCTCACTCTATATATGCCTGATTCACTCAGTCACTGATTCTCCTCCTGGTTCTCCTGTGTCTTGGTACCTGGTTTTGATTATCTGCCCGAACCCAGTCTTGGTCTATATTGTCTGATTGTCTATGACAGGGATAGGCAACGTCGGTCCTAGAGTACCGATGTCCTGCAGAGTTTAGCTCCAACCCTGAAAAAAACTAGATTAACCCATCAAGAAATACTGCATTTGGATGTCCCTGTGCAGTTTATGACAGAAGACTTAGCCAACAATAGCTCCAGCGGTTAGAATCATCCACCTGCGTCAAGGCACCATAAAACAAGTTCAGGTAGCCACGGAACTTGGCCCAACGCGGTCACCAGCATGTCCAGTTACAATGGCCACTAGTCCTGTCCTTTAGTACTTTCCTGTCCTGTGGTTCCCACACCAAAGACTCATCACAACTTGGCCAACATTTCAGAGTTTTGTCCTGTCATGACCACCATTCCAGAGCCTCGACTTGTCAGGGCCGCCACACCAGATGCTTCAGCTGTCATGGTAGCACTCCAGTGTTCCTGGTCATCATGTACATCCCACGTAAATAATTTCATAAATAAATCTCTCCTGCCTGTTGCATCCTAGCAAGGTCCTTCAGACCTTGATTAGCTTGTTAGTTTTGATTAGTTGTCTTGTCTTGATTAGTTTTTCAGCTGTCCTGTCATGGGCAAGGAAGCCTGTCCAGACACGCTCACGGAGGTCATCCCTAAACTCTCGGCCTGCCCTGACACGACAATGATTGTCCCTGAACTCTCATTCTGTCCTGTTATGGCCACAGGGGGCACTGTTAACCTCTCTGTGCTCTCTGTTACAGTTTTGCGTGATCCACTGTGGTGGACATCAGCTCAGCCTGAGCCATTTTGGTGGACTGCACCATCAGCTCCAACCTGGTGGTCTTCTGCTCCACTGTGGGGATTTTAGGTCCTGTCTGCTGTGGTATGGTGGTTATCTGCTTTACCGTAGGGACCTTTGGTCCCATCTGCTTAGCTGTCCTGGTCTTCAGCTCCACCTTGAGGGTCTTCAGCTTCACCCTGTTGGTCTTCAGCTCTGGCTTCCTGCTCTGCCGGCTCCACTCTGGCTTCCAGCTCTGCCCTGTCTTGCTCTGGCTTCACCCTTTTTGAGTTTGTGTGCCTGTGCAGTTCGTGACAGTTACCAAAACATGCAATATAATTTTATCTCTAAGGTTGCAGTTTACTGGATGTGCAAAATGTATCACATGGATTTGAGGATTAGAATCTGGCCTAACAGTATTGCTTTTTTTGTTGTTTGTTTTTTGCTCTTTCTCTTCATGTCTACTCTAGTTTTTGCACTATAATCTAGATTTTTACTTTTATGCCCTGTTGAAAAAACAGCATTTGCTAGTTAGGTATGTTTTGAAGCATGGCTGCTGGTTTGAGCTGGTTTAAACTGGTCCTTAGCTGGTCATGAGCAGTGTTGGGGAAAGTTACTTTTAAAAGTAATGCATTACAATTTTGTGTTACTCCCTGAAAAAGTAACTAATTACGTTGCTTAGTTACTTTTATGGAAAGTAATGCATTGCGTTACTTTTTTTTTAAATCTGGGCAGGGCTTGCTTCTTTGTTTTTAATATTGTTACTTAAAAAAAATAATATTATTTTGTAACCCGCGTTAATTGTAATGCCTTACCCCCAACACTGGTCATGTGCTGGTCCTAAGCTTGTCCTGAGTAGGAGCTAGTTGCTTAGGACCAGTTTAGGACAAGCACATGACCAGCTAAGGACCAGCTTAAACCAGATCAAACCAGCAGCCATGATTCAAAACATACCTAACCAGCATATGCTGTTTTTTTCAACAGGGTGGCATGTTGCAAATAAAAGAAACATAGATGCATTATTGTGTCTCAGTGCTACATGTCTATCCCCAAACACAAGCAAATCTAAATTTAGCTCTAGATGTCATCAACTAAGCTGATGTCATCCACAGGAGTTGTTGTGTCAAACTCTATATAATATTTGTTCACAGTGCATCATCATTTATTACACTTAATATATGACCATGGTTCAAGAATAGAATCTTATTGTCAGTAAGTATTACAGCAAGATTATGTAATATTTTATAACTGATGTAAATGATTTCATTACCTTCAGTTATGTAAAATGAAATTATATAATATATTTTATATATATAAAATGGTTACATAAATATTTAAATCTTATTTATAATTTTTATAAATTTTAGAAATAAAATAATTATATAAATTTATTAAATACATATTTCTCAAGAATTATTCATAATTTATGTCTCATATGTGTTTTTGTTCTCTATTTTTCTCTCAGATGTGCACAAAATGGTCAGTCAAAATGCCAGTGGCTATGAGCAGATACAACTGATTCAAGCTGACCCTGCCCGGAGGAACATTTCCTTGGTACTGACTCAGGTCTTCATGTGGCCCTTTGTCTACCTCATCTTACTCATGCTCTTAACATTCACACAGAAAGAGACTTTCAGAACAGAAACACGTTATATATTGTTTGGTCATTCTCTCCTGGTAGACCTAATATTTCTTTGCATAACAGACATTGTGGTGATCTTATCATACAATCTTGTTGTAATACCTCTACGTTTCTGTATCCCCATTGTCATGTTGATAGGAGCAGTCACAGCATGTGCACCACTTACGATTGTAGCCATGTGTGTGGAGCGCTATGTGGCCATCTGCATGCCGCTGCGACATCATGCGATCTCCACCTCTAGAAGAGCCCTGATAGTCATTTTAGTGATTTGGATCCTGAGTTCCATAAACCCCTTTGTTGATATGTTCATCCTCATTAGCACTGCCTCTCGTGAATACTTGTCTCAGCTCACACACTGCCACTATGAGATTATGGTTCCAGTGAAGATGCATCAATTTGGAAGGGCTCTGTTGTATGTTGTGGGGCTTGCGGTTATTTTGACAGCTGAGGTCTTTTGTTATGTAATGATATACCTTGCTGCACGTGCAGCATCGGGTGACAATAAGAAGTCCACATCAAAAGGGCAGCGCACTATTTCCCTCCATCTCCTTCAGCTGGTTTTATGTACGGTTGAGGCCATATGTCCTTACGTTGAAGCTGTAGTTATGCAGTATGATATTAATATTTACCTGATTGTCAGGTATGTAAATTTTCTTGCATTTAGTATCACTTCTAGAGCAGTAAGTCCTCTTGTCTATGGATTTAGAGATGAGAAATTTTATGCAGCTATGATTTATTATATGAGATGCAAAAACAACACCGTTTCATCTGATGCAGTTAAACAATCATGATTGTCTTTTAGTACAGACTTTAATATTTCATGAGTACAAATGTGATTTTAACAAGCATAAATTCATATCCAAATGCATGTCCAGTACTCCATAATACTCCATGTAAAAAATAACCATCCAGAGTTTGACCTGACCAGCCAATAAGGTCTTTGCAAAGTGTCTTTCAAATTCATGATATCGTTTAATAGCGACCTCTGCTGACCAGATTAAGCATTTTTAACCTTCTGTTTGCGTTACTTTTTTTTATTTATTCATAAGATTTTCAGTAACATTTCTTTGACCATTAGAATTATCACACGCATTACAAGTTTGACTGTTGTGAAATGAATGCAATATTCAACATGCAGGCAAATCTGTGTTTTTTTTTTTGTTTTTTGTTTTTTTTTTTTTTTTTTTTTTTTTTACATTTGGAACCGTTGTATTTCTTAAAACAAATCAATTAAATTGTCAATTTATATAATTAACCTTGGATTACAATAATGTCAAGGTATTTAATGAAAGTCAGTTATTTCTGCATACATAAAATAAAGATGGACTTCATTGACATGCCATTCTTATATACAATAATGTAAATATGCACTAATAAACGATTCCATCCAATGAATTTTAATTTCCGATTTTTAAATCTTCAGTCAGTCATTTATATATGTAAACTAAAGGCTACAGTGAATAAAGCTCAAGACACCCACAATTTTGTGAAATTTTCTTTGATACTTCTTAAGGAATATAATAATATCAGTGTTTTTTTTTTTTTTTTTTCACATTGTGTTCATTTATTTGAATAATAAATTTCATATTATTGTCATATTCCATAATTTTCATATTCCATAAGCAATGTGGTTCTCCAATATTCAGTGAAATACAGTTAGTGTGACAGCAGTACCCACTTCACAAGCTTTTGGTGACAAATAAGCTTTTGGTGTAGAGATCCTTAAAAAAAAATAAATAAAAATAATAATAATAATAATAATAATAATAATTGGGTGGTCTTGAAATGTTGCCATAATTATACTTAATTTGAATATGAACATTTGATTGGTCAAATGCATATCATATGGGCGTGGTTACCACTCAAGTGCTGGAAGGTCAAAAGGTACATTATTTCTAGTAGCCTATATGTGTTCATGTAATAATTCATTTTTATGAAATGATGTGCACATGCTATAAATGAAAAGATAATACATTGCTTAATGTGGGAAACTGTTTTGTTTTACAAAAAATATCACAATGACATGGAAAGAAAAAAAAAGAGGAAAGACATTTTTGAAGATTAAGCAAAAAAGTGCCTGTAAACAACCCATAATTACATGCATACTAAATAAACATACAAATATGAAAGTAAACTCAGTACACGTACGCAAACAGGCACATCATTGTGGCATTTTATGCTACACATATTACACTGTATTGAAGTGGTTGAATTCTATGATTTTGTCCTTGTGTTTAAATTCCTTAAATGTCTACTTGTGTTGAAGTGAATTCTTGAAATTTTTGCTTCTGATGAAGTATTTTAATTTTAAGTGTTTATGAGTTCACAATCAATACCACAATTTGCTAATATGTCTTTTTTTGTAAAATTATTCTTTTAAATTTTTTAAATTTTCAGTTGAAAAACATTATTCGTACAATGTCCTGTTGTAAGAAATTGCATTATCTAGGCACAAACTAAATACAAATGTGTATCCCACTTTACCAGAGTGTCTGAGATAATTACAAAAAATAAATAAATAAATAAAAAAAAAAAAAAAAAAAAAAAAAAAAAAAAAAACATACTGGAAGAGACTTTGAGAATTTGTTTACCCTAACTTTACCCTAAATGCAAACACATATTACTCCATGACAAAATGAATTACACATTTTAGGATCGCAAAGTACTTTTAGTAGTATAAAAACCATATTTTACAATGAATATATATATATATATATATATATATATATATATATATATATATATATATATATATATATATATATATATATATATAAATGTATAAAATAATAAAGGTAATAAAAAATAAAGGGACACCTGTCAGGGTCGTGTGTGGGAAGGAGGAGCAGGGATGAGGAAATCATACAAAACGTGCTTTAATAAGATAATCCAAACGGGAACAGGAACAAACTGGAACAGCAGGGAAACCACAATCCAACACGACGAAACTAACATAAATGACATTAAGAAAGGACGATGAACAAGGAACTGAATCAAACTAATATAGGACAGCTGATTAGACATGGACAGGTGTGAGTGATTAACCAATGATGACTTAACAAGCAACGGAACAGGAAAGACCAAATAAGGACACAGGAGGGAAAAAAAGAACAAAACAGTTCACAGGGGTGTGACAACACCAAGCTCTAAGAACCCTTTTGTTCATGTGTTTTTTTTTTTTTTTGTTTGTTTGTTTTTTTAGTGTGTGTGTGTGTGTGTGTGTGTGTGTGTGTGTGTGTGTTTATTTACATATTTTTTTCTTCTCTTTACTACTTTTTACTTGTTGTGCTTTCTTGAAATGTTCGATTACTCTGGGAATAAAAGTTTTGTCAAATCTACACTGTAAAATATATTTAAAAAAACACACAATTTGTTGAGTCAGCTTAAAATAATTTGTTACCCTGCTTCCTTAAGTTTAGTCAACTTGAAATGTTAAGTTGTACTAAGTAACAACTTAGATACAAAGTTAACAACTTTGTGTTTGCTAAACTTAACAGATGGGTAAGTAACCCAGCTACCTTAAAATTTTAAGTTGATTCAAATCAAATATCTAAGTTGTCACTTAGTATAATTTAACATTTCAAATTGAATAAACTGAACTTAGTTACTTAGAGTTGACTGAACTTAAAATTTTAAGGCAGCCAGGTTACAAATTATTTTAAGTTGACTCAGCAATTTGTTTTTTACAGTGTGTAGGGTGTATGTAGTATTGATGAAATTACTTCAAACTCAGCAACTGCATGATGGTATGGATTTGAACAATTTTCATTTAACAGCACCTTTGGTTACTAATACAAATGATGGAAATAAGTGCAGTAGCAATGTAGGAGAGCATTGCTAGAATGTGTCATGCAATAGGCAACAATAAACTGTGCATCAGTTTAAATGTTAGTGAGAGAAGGAATATATATTATATATAAAATGATAGCTTTGTCTTTAAGGTTGCAGATTACTATGCAAAATGTAACTTTAATGTCACATGGAAGAGAAAATAAGTATCCACTGAGGGTTAAAATCAGGCATAATGGTATTTCAGTTTTTTTGCTCGTTCTCTTCATTCCTACTCTAGTTTGTGCAATAATCTAGATTTTGACTTTAATGGCATATTGCAAATAAAAAAGTAAATGCTTGATTGTGTCTCAGTGCTCCATGTCTGTCCCCAAACACAAGCAAATCTAAATTTAGCTCTAGATTCCATCAGCTAAGCTGATGTCATCCACAGGAGTTTTGCTTTGTCCAATTCTATATAAATGTTTGTTCACAGTGCACATTATCATTTATTACACTTGAAATATAACCATGGCTCAAGAATAGAACCTTACTGTCAGTAAGTATTACAGCAATGCAATATGTCACAATGCAGTCTTTATATAACTATAATTGGGACATAACAGTTGCGTTCATAATTGTAAATGAAACATATACATTTACAATCACACATTTTTTTGTCTTTTAATATATCTGCATAAATGTGAGATTGAAATTATGTAAACTGAAATTACGCGATTTTTGTGTACGGAAATATTTTAAGATTATTGATAGTGTATCATCATCATTTATGTCTCATGTGTGTTTTTGTTGTCTAACTCTCTCTCAGATGTGCACACCATGGCCAGTCAGAATGCCAGTGGCAGTGTGCAGCTGCAGCTGATCCAAGCTGACCCCGTCCGAAGGAGCATTTCACTGGCACTGACCCAGATCTTTGTTTGGCCCTTCGTCTACCTCATGGTCGTCATGCTCTTAATGTTCTCCAAGAAAGAGACTTTCAGAACAGAGACACGCTATATATTGTTTGGTCATTCTCTCCTGGTAGACATAATATTTCTTTGTCTGACAGATTTTGTGGTGATCTTATCATATAACTTCGTTTTGTTACCTCTGCACTTCTGTATCCCCATCTGCATGTTAATGGAAGTGGTCAAAGCATGTGCATCACTGACGATTATAGCCATGTGTGTGGAGCGCTATGTGGCCATTTGCATGCCGCTGCGACATCATGCGATCTCCACCTCTAGAAGAGCCCTGATAGTCATTTTAGTGATTTGGATCGTGAGCTCCATAAGCCCCTTTGTTGATATGTTTATCCTCATTAGCACTGCCTCTCGTGAATACTTGTCTCAACTCTCACACTGCCACTATGAGATTATGGTTCCAGAAAAGATGCATCAGTTTGCTAGGGGTCTCTTGCATATTGTGGGGCTTGTGGTTATTTTGATAATTGAGGTCTTTTGTTATGTAATGATATACCTTGCTGCACGTGCAGCATCCAGTGACAATAAGAAGTCAGCGTCAAAAGGGCAGCGCACTATTTCCCTGCATATCCTTCAGCTGTTTTTATGTACGGCTGAGATCATGTGTCCTTACATTGAGGCTGTAGTTATGCAGTATGATATTCAATCATTCCTGACTGTCCGATTTATAAATTACCTTGTATTTAGTATCACTTCTAGAGCAGTAAGTCCTCTCGTCTATGGATTTAGAGATGAGAAATTCCTCACAGCTATGCTTTATTATATCAGATGCAAAAACAACACCATCTCATCTGACACAATCAAACAATCCTGATATCTTTTGGTTAAGTTTTTAACATTAGTAATTCAGTCAAACTACATGGCTTTTAACGTTTTAAGACTGCCCATGTGATTTTAACAGGCCTAAACACAGTACTCCATAATATTCCATGTAAAAAAAAGAGAGAGTTTAAATTTGTCTGGTCAATAATGTCTTTGCAAGGTGCCTCTTACATTCAGTATTGTTTAATAGTGACCTCTGCTGACCAGATTAAGCATAATTACCCTTTTGTTTACATTACTTGCTTTATATTCACTCACATGATCTTTCATGCATGACTATTGTGAAATGGATGTAATATGCAGCATGCAGGAAAACCAGTGAATGTTTAATTTTGAACCCATGTAATTATTAAAATAAATAAACAAAATAAACAATTAATCGCAATTAATGCAGCACACTCTCCATTTGAGGTCTTGTACAAAAATAATAATATCAGTGGTTATTACAAGTGTCACGTCATACCCTGTTGTAATATTAGAACTATATATGATCATATGCCATAAAATAAATACAGTACATGAACAGCATTGTGGTTTAGCAACACTGTCAAATCAATACAGTTTATGTGATGTTAATCCCTTTTAAGATAAACACATATTACTCACAAAACGGTTTATACACTGTTTCATAGATATGTTAATAGCAATCTTCAGGTTAGTTTATAACTTGTGTCTGAATGGTTTGAGAATTTTAAACATGTATTACAGTATGTATCAGCAAATAGCCTAAATTAGTAATAAAGATAAAGCTGAAACTATTAGCAGTTATTTGAAAATAAACTACCTACAGCATCATGCAAATTAAAGTTGCAATATTGCCAGCACATTTGCTACATGTCTATAACGTTATGTGGCCTTTCATGCCACTGTGACATGATGTAATCGTGACTTCCAGACAGCCTTTATTGTGATTTCTGTGTATTCTAGTGAAGCGACTCCAGCTGTGCTGGTGATTGTGCCAGTATGACCGCAGGTATCTCCCGATCTGAATTTTCCGCTCAGTCTGGCCATTAGTCTGAGGGTGATAACCTGCACTGAAAAAGAATAACAATAACATCTACAATAACTGGTTTTGTTAAAATGAAATAAATGATTTAAGATTACTGATTATAACTGAATTTAACCAACCTGAAAAAAACAAGTTTTATTGAAGCATAACTGTCAGTAGATGTAACCTGATTTCTCTGTTTAGGTAAAACTGTTGAGATTCATGCGCTTATTCCTCATCTTTGTGTGAGTCAAAAAGACACAGCTCAAAACACGTCCTATATAATAAAAGAGAAAAATCACAATATCTGACTGTCGTGACATCATGAGACTAACAGTTAACATTGTCAGACATCAGACTCCTGATATGACCTGTGAGTCTGACTATTACATGACTACATCAATAAGTAATCAAGATCTGATCAGAGTTTCTCTCACAACTGTTGCAATAACAAATGTGCCTTAGAAACATGCAATTGCAGCAATCAGAGGAAAATTGATGTTAAGTATTCAAGAATCAAGAGCCCAGTTAAATCAAATGCTTATCTCCACAATGGTGACTTCAAACTTGATTATTTTCAATAAAACATCAACATCTAAACTTCAATTCTCAATAAGTTTAGTATGAAAGAAATAAAGTCAGACTGTATTGTAATAAGTGTGAGAGAGATATGTTGGTGATTTTTTTCCTTTTTTTTTTTTTTTTTTACAGTGGTGCTGAAGAGTAGCGCTGTCCATTGTGATTTTCACTTTGCGGCAATTTAAAATGTATAATCATTTTAAATCATAATCTCTCATTGAACCAGCATTCACTAATCAGCATGGAGCAGGTGTGTATGTTTTGAATGTGTTTGTTCCGAGCATTACTGGAAGTTTTATGTTCGGTCAATGCAATGGATTTAAGTTGAAATAACTTTCTCTCATTTTATGTTACATAATCTTGGTTGAACTAGGTTATAACAACAAAATTAGAATTATATGTAGTATCAGATAGAAATACCTCCTTAAAGCAACAACTGCACAGGTTCACTTTTTACAGTGTGAGGATAGACTGACAGAAACTTCTAGTTGCCTGAAGAACAAATTCCACACCTGAGAGATAAATTGTGGACCCTGGTCCGACAGAACATCTTGGAATAGTAATTCTGCAGCTTCCAGGGTTGTGGGTAAACCCTTTAGGGCAGGGGTGTCAAACTCCAGCCCTGGAGGGCCGCAGCCCTGCAGAGTTTAGATGCAACCCTAATTAAACACATCTGATTCAACTAATCAAGTCCTTCAGGCTTAATTGAAAACTGCATAGTATATGTGTTGGAGCAAGGTTGGAACAAAACTCTGCAGGGCTGCGGCCCTCCAGGAACTGAGTTTAACACCCCTGCTTTAGGGGAAGTAGTTTTTTGCGAGCCTTGGAGAATCAGTCTACAGTGACCAGAATACAGGTGTGATTCTCAGAGGGTGGCTGATCAGTTATGAATCTACACTGATGTGGGACCATGGTCACCTAGGAATGGGCAGTGGAACCAGTTTACCCTCAGGTAGGTGACGTAGGGTCTTAGACATGGTGCAGACTGTGCATCCTTTCACATGTTGGGAGACATCATGGGTCATGTTGGGCCAATACCGATTGTGGAGGAGCAAGAGGGATTGCTGGCTGCCTGTATTTCCAGAGCGTGGATATATATGAATGAGGGACATGCATAGAAAGAGGTACAAAAAGTGGAGTGGAGCTAGCTCAGAGTGGGTGGCTTCAATTATTTGGTCCTCGAGGGCCCACTGAATAGACTCACAATGATGGCTGGAAGGAGAATGGGTTTAGGAGGTGCCGTCTCTTGCTCTCTGAGATAAACTCGGGAAAGAGCATAAGCCTTGAGGTTCCTTTTGCTCTGGTCTGTACGTAATTAAATTGAAGCATTGTCTCCTCTAGAGACATCTTGATAGCAGGGAGTTCTCGACTGATGATTTCATAATTGTGCTCCACCAGGGACAGTTTCTTTGAGTAGAAGGCATATGGACAGAGGTCTGGAGGCTCACCCTGCCACTGGATGGATGAGGGTAGGAGCTGTGCAAAAGGCTTCTTTCAGATGTTTTCGTGGCAGAGTTCCAGCAGAGTTCCAGGACAGAGACTTGGGCCAGTTCAAGAGAGACGAGATAAGAGGAGTAGAGATCTGACAGAAATTGGTGATGAATCTTCTATAGAAGATGGTGAAGCCTGAGGAAGTGAATAGTCTTGCGGTGGAACTCACACTCTTCCAGCTTCAGGTACAGGTGGTATTCCCTGAGCTTCTGGAGGACTTGTGCCATGTGTTGGGACTGTTCAGGGGTAGACAACAGGTACACTTTACCCTTGGGTAAAGTTGCCCTCGGCAGCAGGTCAATGGCACAGTCTTATGGCTGATGAGGTGGTAGTTTGGTTGCCAGCTGCTTACTGAAAACATCCTGGAATGCCGGTACTCAAGGGGAATTTCCTGTTGAATTTTGGTATCTGGGCTCTTGATGGTGTAGTTAAGGCTGATAATCTTGGAAGAAGATGACTGGTTGAGTTTAAACTGAAGAGATAACAGTTTCTTGGCAGAAGACAAGCGCACAGTTTCCACACAGCAGTTACTCCATTTTTGGAGTTCCAACTCACCACTAGAGCATGTTGAGACATCCACGAGCATCCCAGGATAACTTCAGCAGTGGATCCTTCCAGCACCATGAATAAGAAGAATTCCTGATGCTGACTACCAATGCACAGCGTTACTGTGGGGGTGCACTGTTGAATGTAATCACAGCCCAGTAGTTTTCCTAATACTGAACGGATGCTTAACTCTTGCAAACAGGGTCTCCTTTTGAAGTCCTTGTAGGAGTTACTCTCTGCTAGGCGTGGTGCTCGAACTTGACATTTTGGTGTTTAAAGGTCCTTCTGCCATCACTGTATAAACATAATCGATTGACAGTCTGCATAGGTTCAGGTGCTGGAAGGGAAACAAATGGTGTTGCAGGCTGAACACATCATCACAGATCGCCATCTGCTGTCGGATATCCATCAGATTTCCAGATTGATCTAGCCAAATGCAGCACTTGTCCAGATAGCAGAGAGATGATGTATGCAGTCTTTGCTCTGTCGGTGGTAAATAGTTGGAACTGTATTTCAAAAAGTAGTAAACACTGTAGTAGAAACCCAGTTTTTTTTTTTTTTTTTTTTTTTGCTGTAGAAAATTACTTCTTGAATTGACAAAATTACTTTAGTTACTAAAGTACTCAGTGGCTGCATTACATCCTTTGGTTAACAATACAACTGATTGAAATAAAGGCAGAAAGAATAGCAAATAGGAGAGCATTGCTAGACTGTGACTGTATTGAAATGTAATAGGTAACAATTAACTATGCATAATCAATTCAAAATTAGTTTGAATGTTAGTGAGAGAAGCAATATATATAATATGATTAGTTTTGTCTTTAAGGTTGCAGATTACTTTAACTGTTATGTCACACGGAAGAGAAAAAATCCATTGAGGATCAGAATCTGGCTTAATGATATTTCAGGGGGTTTTTTTTAGCTTTTTTTATTTTTATTTATTTATTTATTTATTTATTTTGCCTTTTTTATTTCCACTCTTGCTGTGTACTAATCTAGATCTTGACATTTATGGTGTATTGCAAATAAAAAGGTAAATGCGTGATTGTGTCTCAGTGCTCCATGTCTATCCCCAAACACAGGCACATCTAAATTTAGCTCTAGATGCCATCAGCTAAGCTGATGTCATCCACAGGAGTTTTTCTCTGTCAAACTCTATATAAATGTTTGTTCACAATGCCCATTGTCATTTCTTACACTTGATATATGACCATGGCTCAAGAATAGAACCTTATTGTCAGTAAGTATTACAGCAAGTTTATGTAACAATTTGAAACTGATTTCATAATTAATTGTGTAAACTGACATATATTTTTATGGCTACGTAAATATTTGAGGCTTATTGATAATGTATGCTATATATAAATATATGAGAATGCATGTCATAGCGCAATCTCTGTATAACTATAATTGGGAAACAATAGTTGCATTCATAATGGTAAATTAAACTAATAATTGTCCAATCACTGCCACATGTTTTTCTCTTCATTTATATCTACATAAATGCAAGAATGGTAAATGTAAACTGACATTATGCAGTTTTTTTTGGGCAACGGAAATATTTGAAGCTTACTGATGTGTATAACACAAATACTGATTATTTATTTATGAAGGGATTATTCATCATTTATGTCTCATGTGTGTTTTTGTTGTCTAATTTTCTCTCAGACGTGCACACAATGGCCGGTCAGAATGCCAGCGACAATGAGCAGATGCAACTGATCCAAATTGACCCTGTCCAAAGGAGCATTTCACTGGCGCTGACCCAGATCTTTGTTTGGCCCTTCGTCTACCTCATCTTCCTTATGCTCTTAATATTCTCCAAGAAAGAGACTTTCAGAACAGAGACACGCTATATATTGTTTGGTCATTCTCTCCTGGTAGATCTAATATTTCTTTGCCTGACAGATTTTGTGGTGCTCTTATCATACAACTTTGTTTTGATACCTTTGCATTTCTGTATCCCAATTTGCATGTTAATGGAAGCGGTCACAGCTTGTGCACCACTGACGATTATAGCCATGTGTGTGGAGCGCTATGTGGCCATCTGCATGCCGCTGCGACATCAGGCGATCTCCACCTCTAGAAGAGCCCTGATAGTCATTTTAGTGATTTGGATCCTGAGCTCCATAAACCCCTTTGTTGACATGTTTATACTCATTAGCACTGCCTCTCGTGAATACTTGTCTCAACTCACACACTGCCACTATGAGATTATGATTCCAGAAAAGATTCGTCACTTTGCTAGGGGTCTGTTGTATATTGTGGGGCTTGTGTTTATCTTGATAATTGAAATCTTTTGTTATGTAATGATATATCTTGCTGCACGTGCAGCGTCTGGTGACAACAAGAAGTCTGCATCAAAAGGGCAGCGCACTATTTCTCTTCATATCCTTCAGCTGTTTTTATGCACTGCTGAGGTTATGTGTCCTTACATTGAGGCTGTAGTTATGCAGTATGATATTCAATCATACCTGACTGTCCGATTTATAAACTTTCTTGCATTTAGTATCACTTCTAGAGCCGTAAGTCCTCTCGTCTATGGATTTAGAGATGAGAAATTCCTCACAGCTATGCTTTATTATATCAGATGCAAAAACAACACAATTTCATCTGACACCATTAAACAATCATGATTATCTTTTAGTAATAATTCAGTCAAACTACATGTTTTTTTAATGTTTTAAGATTGCCCATGTGATTTTAACATACAAATGTATGTCAGGTTATTTGTACAATACAACACGTATTCTATAGAACAGTTAAAGCAAATGCACTAAGAGTGGTTAACAAGTACTCCATAATATTCCATGTAAAAAAAATAACCAATCCAGAGTTTGTATTTGTCTGGCCAATACGTCTTTGGAAGGCACCTCTCACATTCAGTATATTGTTTAATAGCGGCCTCTGTTGGCCGGATCAAGGATTATTTAGTGGAATATTGTTTACATTACTTCCTTTATATTTACTCACATGATTGTTTAACAACATTTCTTTGATCATAAGAATTATCTCATGGATTACATGCATGACTGTTGTGAAATGGATGCAATATGCAACATGCAGGCAAAATTCTCAATTCTGAAACCCTATATTTATGAATGTTCATATGTTAAACTTGGATTAAAATAATGTCAGTGTAATGAAAGCCAATTATCCCTGAATAAATAAAGGAAAGCACTTAGCACATATTTTCACAAGCATTTTCAATTATCTTTTGCAGCCTTCAGGTGAACATCAGTGACATGTCAATCTAACAGACAATAATTTAAATATGAAAACAGTTATTCAAGCCAACAAATTTACATTTTGGATCTTTAATTCCTCAGTTGTTGTCTTCCAAGTATTTACATATTACATATAAACCACAGTGCAATTTCCAGCAACACTTTCAAATCAATAAAGTTTCTTTGATGTTATTCATGTGCTGTTTAGGATTAACACATATTACTCATTAAATGGTTTACACACCATTTCATAGATATGTTTATAGCAATCTTTAGGTTAGAAACAGTCCCTGCAGCTGAATCAAAGAGGTTTCAGCATTTCAAACATTGCAGTGTATGTATAAACAAACAGCCTAAATGACTATTGAAGATAAAGTTTAAACTATTAGCAATTATTTCAATATAAACTAGCTGCAACATCATGCAAGCTGCGATAATGCTGACATGTTTGCTACGTGTCTATAATGTTATGTGGCCTTGCATGCCACTGTGACATGATGCAATTATGATTTCCAAACAGCCTTTATTGTGATTTCTGTGTATTCTTGTGGTTTGGACCCTGAGCTCTATAAACTCTTTGTTTACCTGTACATTCTTATACTACTACCTAAGATAAGTACTTTTTGAACTCGCTTGAGAGGTTTCATCACTTTTTAAGGGTCTTCTGTTTTGTACTTTTTTCTTTTTATGAATACTCTTTAAATGTGTTTTGGATGCAAATGTTTTTTTTGTTTTTTTTTGCACCATTAAACATTTACCAAACTTCAACAATACTGGCCAAAAGAAAATATTCTGAAATATTCAGTATCTAAAGAACATAATATTTCCTCAAATATTTCTCAGCTTTTCGTCTATATAATGAAGTGAAAATTAAATAATCAATTATATATATATATATATATATATATATATAGAAATAATAAAATAAATTATTCCTTTGATTCAGCAAGGATGTACTGAATGGAACAAAAGTGACAGTAAGGATTTATACATATATAACCTTACAGAAGTTTTTTTTTTTTTTTTTCAAATACATGCTCTTCAAACTTTCTGTTCATCAAAAAATCTAAAAAAAAAACAGTATAACTGTTACAACAAAATATTAAGCAGGAGTGTTTTCAACACTTTTAAACGGGTGCGTATGTGTATGTGCATATGTTTATTATGTTTTAAGAATTTAGGCTTGCTTTGCTGCAAAAGTTTTCATATAGCCCTTGAGGCATGACAACAAGTACAGTACAAATAGCCTAGTCCTGATTAATTGTCTCCCAACATGCTGGTAGGGAACAGCTGAGAAACTGTTTAGACCAATTTCACTTTGACTCTTCAAAGCAGCAAGATAACTTATTGGTTGAGGTCGATTGAATTGGTCTATCAAGAGCTTTCTTCAAGTAGTCCATCGTAACTCAATCTAAACACATAGAAGCTATGTTGCTGTGATAGATACATTTTTGTCCACTAAGTGTTTTTCTTATCATGTTGACTTTTCTGCCACACCTCCTTGAGACGTGCAGGCCATGCTCATCAATTTCTGTCATGTCTGTTATGTTCTCAATACACATTGTTTTGTAACATCTGGAGGTGTGTGCACCATGTGCTGCAGCTCAACCACTAAGAGCTCACCAGTGTTTACCACAGCCTGTTAAAACTTTTTGCTGACGTATTGTGTAAATGTGCGTCAAACCATATCTTTCCTTGAACTTAAACCGCTAAAATCAAGATTAAAGGTCCGAATAAACGGATCAATACGCTGCATGGAGGGCAGAGTCCTTCAGCAGTATATAAATACTGGTGGGCAGTGCTCTGAAATTAAAACGTTGAAGAGCTTTGCTTTAAGACAGATACAAGGCTTAAGGGATAAACCTACTTTTATTTTGAATTAGTAAAATACTTCAAGGCAATATGCAGGCTTTTAGAAACTGCGGTTTGTGTGCTAGTGGGAATCTTCTTAAAGGCCGGACCGACTTCCTGATTGCGCGGAGAAACATGGCAGTCATGCGATTGAGTGCTGCATGTGTGCAACTTCTCAAGTAAGATTGCGTTCATGTTTTGCCATTTTAAGAAAAAGTCGTTATAGAAATTGGTGTTAGGACGTTGTTTTCACGTAAACTCTATGCTCAGTAAATTTATTTTCTTATATTAAAGGGACAAGGCTAATGTGTTCTGCAGAAGCTCCGTTCATCAGCGTCTCCTGCGCCTGCCGGAGGTTGCCCGATCAAATACAGTCGCGTTCAGTGTCAGCAGCAGCCTCTGTGCGGTTCCTTTTACACAGGTAACATTAACTCATAAGCGTTTTAATGTTGCATATAAGCTACAGACGGTGAACAAATGACAAACTTGTAAACCGCTTGTATAGAGAGCGTGATAGCATTTGTTCAGTTGTATGGAGGTGGAGACGATTCTGATTCGTCGATTCAGTTACTGTTGCATTAACATTTTTTGCAAAATGAAATGTTTTGTTTGAATGCTGACTCAATGCAGTCAGCCACATTAAAGAATAACGAAGTAATTCATAAATATTAATTGCAAAAGCGTGCAGGGACGGATATATAATTTGATATGTTTACATATTCATATTAGTTTTTACAAGAAAACTTTAGGGCAAAATTAGATATGCGGTTATAAGAGCCCTGTTAATTCAGTAGCTGCTCCGAATCGTTTATACAGTGTTGTTGATTCACTACAAAGGAATCGGCTCATTAGAGTCATTCATTTGAGAATCGCACTACACTGGTCGCGCTGTATGTTTGTTATTCACGGAGTCAAAAATGCAGCGTCTTCCCAATACTGTTCATTACCATTGTGACAAGTGTAATAAAACGTATCCCTTTTGTCTTCAGCAGGTTGAAAACCTCTCACATGAATCTCTGATTCGTCGGGCCTCGTGTCTGGTCACAGACAGTGCCAACACGTACCTCTCTCAGACCACATTGGCTCTTGTTGATGCCCTTACACAGTATGCCAAGGTAAGACTGCATCTTAAACCTGTCATTCACTCAGTGCATAGCTTCATAATGTGCCCTTACTGACAAAGGTGTTATATTTAAAGTAAAATATATAGAATCTAATTTTATGGTATTTTTTTTTTACTTAGGCACTACATACACTCATTGCCCTTCAAAAGCGATACATAACCTCAATAGGTAAACTGACCCCTGCTGAAGAGGACAGCATTTGGCAGGTGATCATTGGCCAGCGAGTAGAGGTAATTTCTGTTCCTTTAAACGTTTGTGTACTTTTTGTAGAACAAGGTCTGCTTTAGTTTGCTTACATTTTGCAACAATATAGATCATGATAAAGACAGATAAACAGACCTGGTTGATATCAAACTACCTTATATATCAGAGCTTTTACAGTGGTTTTTTTTTTTTTTTTTTTTTTTTTTTTTTTTTTTTTAGGTTAGTGATAGATTGGAAGAATGCAGACGCTTTGAGTCAAACTGGATGAATGCCATCAACATCTGCGAGTTGTCGGCAGAAGCAGCTTACAATTCAGGTATGTTTAGAAATGATCCTTAATTATTAAAGCTGTATGTTTGCTCTATGCAATCTGAAAGCATTTATGTACATGTGACTTCGGTATGGTCTGTGGATTGATTCAACCCTGATATTTTACAGGAGCAGAGCATGCATGCACAGCAACAAAGACTAATCTGCAGGTGGCGCAGTGCAAAGTGGAAGAGCTGAGAACGATCTCAAAAGAGGCGGAGAAAAAACTGGCTGAAACGAAAGCAGAAGAAATCCAGAGAATGGCAGAATATGCTTCCAGCATTGATATTAATGATCTGGAAGATATTCCAGAGGCCTACCTTCGAGAGGACTAGAAAAATACACGTTTGTGACATTGCTAGTCTGTAGCAAGCAGTGAATAAATCAATGACTATGAATCAAGAATGCACCTTGATATAAATTTGCAATCAGTATTGGTTATGGAATTAAAAGAAGCCTTGCTTTTGAAGGCCTCATTGAATCTATATGGTTAATGTTCATAACGAGCTGGTTAAAGTCCAAAAAAAATGTGTTAAGTGTTAAAGTGATTAATACAGCTGGTAAGATGCATATAAAATATATGTGGAGCAGAAGCTTGCAGAGAAATTGCTTTAAAGTAATTGATTTAGTATTTGTATATATGTATATATTTTTCATATTGTTCAGTTATTTCTTAGTGCAATTACATGCATGTTAATGCAACAATGAAATCATATCACATGTTGTGATATTGCAGTGTATACAAAGTTGCAGTCAATCTGTTTTATATTTCTAGAGATCAACTGTTATTTATTGTCCTAATGGAAAATTTATTTAGTTTTTGCAAAATGTGTGAATTCCAATAAATACTTTTTTTAAACTGAATTATTGTGCCTTCAAGTTTGACAATTAATTGATTTATATATTTGTAATATTTGGTGTGACAGTATAATTGCCTTGTGCATTATAAACGTTTCATTCATGTGCAAACTTATTAAATAGCATTATCATTATTACAATGACTAGCTTTTATTTAGTCCGTTTAATGTATAAGTTTACAGTTTTGACCAACAGAGGGCAATGTCATGCTTTTTGTGGAAAAAGGAAAACGTTTGGCTGCAGGAATGTGGAAATACAACAATAATATTTTACTCTAATTACAATACAGAAGTCTGTTATTAACTGGAAACAAATAATACTAAATGGATTTCTGTAATCACTTACTCAACATGTTGTTCACTAAAGTAGATGATATTGCAGAATGGCGGTCTCAGTCACCATACACTTTTATTTGCATATATTTTTTTCTGTACAATAATATTCTATATATTTTAATACTGTTTTCCATACAACTGCCATTCTACTTTTGTTCCAGAGATGACAGAATTATTAGGTGATAAGAGAGTTGAAAGTTTTTGACACTTAATGTTACAAAGTAGATTTAATACAGGTTCTTCAGATTGAATTTTCATTCGTTTTCGGTAATATACAGCACAATGCTGTATATACAGACATAGAAATACTGTTCATTAAGGCTTGATAGAGCCTGTATTGTAAGAATCCTCCAAGTCAAGGTGTTTTCTCTGTTTACACACTCAAGTCAGTTCAGGGGCCCCAATACAAAACTTGCTCGATTTTCTCTGTAACTACAGTTAAGAACATCATGCTACATTGTATAATGATCAGCAGATCTTTAGTTACAAAGTAAATAATAATAATAATAATAATAATAATAATAAAATGGTCTTATAGTTAAAAATGTATTTAAATACATCAATATTTTTCCTTTTCGAACTCGAAAATATTTGTCTGTGTTCCATAAGTCTTTGGATTTTAGTGAGAGAAGAGTTACATTCAGAAGTGGGCCGATAAAAATGATTGATTGGTGTAAATGGCACCACTCAGCTGGGGATTTATCACTTTTGAAAGACATAAATAAAACACAAGGATCATGGAAAGCGTGCCCAGCATGGCTCACTCTTTAATCTGAGTGAACTGGGCGACATCTCCCAGCACCCCGTTGAGCCAAGCCATTCCAATATATCTAGTTTTGTAATGTTACAAGCAACATTTTAGCAAATGCATTCCAGCAGGACCTAACGAACTTGAGGAATCTGTAATAGTAGCGCTGACAACTCAAATGCACAGCTTATATTACATGACTGTATTTACATATCGATTAAAGGAGCTTCGAAATAAAAACTAAAGATATTCCTGGACACTCGCTTTTTGACTTGTGCAGTCGTATTTTCTCCATTCATGTATCTGTTGCTATTATAATTTCATCTATCATTTGTGTCTGGAAATGCTGTAAATGCTAACTGCATAGCAATGCTCCGTATTGTTGACGGGTTTATTTTTAGTCGGAAACCGCTGCTGGACTAAAGGTACCGCCCACGCGTGGTTCGGCTGCTGTGGATCAGACACCGAGTTGATTCAACAAGGAGGAACTCACTACTGCAGTCTGAAACCATGGCAGAGGAAGTAAGACACATCTTTGGGAATAGCACGTTTTTCAATGGACTTCTACCTCTCATGGGGCTTCTGTTCAGCGTCTGCACTGGTGGGTACTTTATCTTCCCCAAGGTGGTAACATGTCATCTTGAATTGGGCTTACCTTAAAGTTAACATGCAAGTTTGCGGTGAAGTTTACCTAGCGGGCTGGGATGTCTGATAGCACGCCTAGTGTAAATGCTCCGTTAGCTGTGAAAGTTAAAATTAACTGTTGTTAATCTAACAATATTAAGCTCTCTATCTTATTTTCATAAAGTATTTTTTATCTAAAGATACACAGTGTGTGTCAAAGTACTATTATCTGTTATCAAAGTACTATTATAAACAATTTCTTTTTTTATATACTTTATATATGCCACATATACTATATACTACCTTTCTAAAAATCCAATTATTTGTTTATTTTTGAATATGACCAGATCAAATTAATTAGACTTTTAATTAATAGGAATATGGCTTTTTATTACTTTAAATATGTATTCAGTTATTATTGGCTCATTTTTTGCCTTATGCTTTACACAGAAGAGGGAAATGAAGCGTCAGTGTCATATTAATATCAAAATCAAATGCCCAAACTAAATAAATAGCTTCGAGAAGTGGCTGGAGCTAGCAAACAAACCTAATGCATCCTGGCCGATAGGTGTCAGTATGAAGTTTAAAAGCACTGGTAGCTGATTATTGATATTTAAACATAAACAAAAACTTACTAGGTGCATCCCAGTACTTACGGACTATTTTATAACAGTGTAAGAGTAGTGTGTTCACTGAAAGAAAAGGCACACATCAGATACACAGATGATGCACTTAATTAACTTAAGAAAAAACTAAATGTGAAATGTTGCACACTTATTGCACTCGATAGTCACAGTTTTATATAATGAAAGAGGCTATTAGATTTTAATTCTGGATGAGAAATAACCTAAAAATGTCATGCATTTGACATAAGGATGCATTCCAGATAACAGCCAATGTTGTCACTCAACTCACTGAAATGTTCGGAAAAAAAAATTCTTAAAGTAATGTTTATGGAATGTTCTTTTAACTTTATTAATATTTGATATGTGCGTTGAGACAAAACATTCTGTGATCAACATTCTATTACGATGTTATTTACACTTAATGAATGTTCTCCTAATGTTGAGAGAAAACATTCTTGGAACATCCTTATGATGTTATAGTATGTTCTATGTTCTTTTTGGAAACTTTAAATAACATTCTAATCACAACAAGAAAGTAGACCGTTCAGCATTTTAGAAACATTTCGAAACAATGTTCCCACAATGATTTGATAACCTAAATTTGTTATCTGAGAAATAACAAAAAAGTGTTTCTTTTGTGGTTCAACTTTGTTCTGTGAAATTCCATGTAAGACACATTCAGACTGATGAACCAGAGTGGAATGGTTGTAAAAAGTGTTTGTGTAAATGTATCTGGTGTAGAACAAGTGAAAAGGTGGGTGCGCTTACACAAGGGGGTTTAGGGCGTACTTTAGTGCCTGAGAGGAAAAGGACTGAAGCCGCAGAGTCTGGAAGTATTGACCTGTTATTGGGCACTCTGCCAGTGGCACCTTCCACTTTTGTTGCCTTAAATATTAGGTTAAAATAGGAGAAACTCTCCGCCTGCCCTTTAGAAAAACACTGCAAGAGGAAGTGGTATGTTAAACAGAATGACTATAATCATATAGTTTGTAACCCAGTGGGAAGGGTGGAAAAATGGATGCAGCAAGCATAAATAAAGCGTTTGCAAAATGGCAGGGTTAGGTCATGGGTCATGATAGTACGCTTTGACAGACTAGCTGCTAATGTTGGCTTTCTGCAGGTCAGACAGGAGAAATGCTGACTTAAGTAATAAGAAACATAAATGGATATGGAATTAACAGTTACTAGAGTAGATGGCAGACTGTGTCACTGAACTGAATCTATGGAGAAGTAATATTTAATGGGATAGTTCACCCAAAAATTACATTTCTGTCTTTAATTGAAGAGCTCAGATGCAAAACCCCCTAAAAGCTATCTTGGTCAAAAATTAGATAATGATACTGAGTGAATGCTCTCGACACATATTGTACGTCCATCAAATACTTTTACTTCACACTCGCTAAAATCCCACCCTCAGCCCATTCAGAATTACCGGCACTTAGGTAGAAACCTATACAGCCTGATAAAAATGCATTTTTTAAAGAAAGACGTCAGATGGATTTATAGGCTTTTGCATCTGAACTCTTCAATTACTCTCAAAATGTTTCAAGACCTGTCGTCTTGGGAACACAAATTAAGATATTTTTGATGAAATTCAAGAGCTTTCTGACCCTGCATAGACAGCAATGCAACTGAAATGTTTTATGGCCCAGAAAGGTAGTAAGGACATTGTTAAAATAGTCCATGTCACATCAGTGGTTCAACCATAATAACAACTTTATTCAGCAATTCCATGGTACTTTTGGGAACAATCATCAAAGACCGACACAGAAGAGAAGAAATTGTTGAGTAATGTCTTTATTTTTAGTTTTCTTTGCACACAAAAATTATTCTCATAGCTTCATGAAATTACGATTATATCGCTGATGTCACATGGACTGTTTTAATGATGTTCTTACTACCTTTCTGGGTCTTAAACGTGTCATGGTTTCATAAAAAAAAATCTTAATTTTTGTTCCGAAGATGAACGAAGGTCTTATGGGTTTATTAATGACAGAATTTTTATTTTTGGGGAAACTATCCCTTTTATGAGGTTTTGTGATTGTTAACATGTATATAAATTATATTATAAATTATATGCAATTAAATTATGTAATTGTATATATTAAATCTATATATAATTTGCCATCATTAAATTGTATTAATTATATATGTGCAATATAGCATTTTAGTCTGGGCAGATGAATCATTTTAGCTGATGTCTTTTCATGCATGTATCATAAATCCAGCGTGTATGTAATTTGAAGAGAGAATGAGATTTGAGGCTTTGAAAAATCAGCAGTTTTTTTTTTTCTGCAGCGTGCAAATTGATTGCATAGGGTCATTTCAGGTATACATTTAGTTGACAGGCCATTCGCTGCGGTCGCTATCGGCAAATGACATGCAGGCTAATCCAGGGTCACGTAAGGACAGAGTGTTTGTGATAGCCTCGCTGCTGTAGATTGAGAGTGATCTATGTTATGGAAATACAGTCAGCGAGTGTCACCCTGACCGGACAAATTAGACCAAGGTGAAAGCAATGCAGGCTCAGCTCCTCCATCAAGCAGGTAATGCGTCACAAAAATATAGGCTAGCCTGTGTTATTTCATTGGTGCATGCTGAATAGATCAGCCAGAATGTGATTTAGGCTAATAGTTTTTTTTGTTGGATTTCCCTTTTGAAAAGTTTGGCTACTTTGTATAGAGCATTGAAGAAACCAAAGCATGTCAATAGTGATCCAGAATGCACGCATACTTTCAGCCTGTCTTTGTACTTCATTTTAATCTCACTTAGTCTACATAACTGCAGGCTGAAATCTGACAATCATATTAAAAGATTCTTTTGAAGGAGGTCCATCAGGAAATGACTATTAGACTATTGCGAGCTGAGGCAGCACGGAGTGCAAGCCGTGACCGCCGAGAAGCATTTTGCTGTGAATGTCTTCCATCCTGGAAGATGTGATAATCAGAGGCTGTGTAACTGGGCTGCTCTCCATTAAACAATGTAATGTAGTAACCTTCAGCCCTGGGAAAGTGCTGTTCCTTGTTATGAGTGTATTTACTTTGTTGAAAAGAGCAGGATGGCTGATCACAGGCATATGCTGTGTTTTGGATTCTGCTTTATTAGAGTTCCTAACTAGCTGGCTTCAACTGGTCAACCAGCTTCATCAGAACACCATGTTAGTAACATATTATTATTATTGGGAGATACAAGGGTCTTGTATTACATACCACTGGAGAAAGCATTACTGTCACATTGGAGTAATGTAACCTTTCACATTAACCAATCACATTACAGCCTTGACGTCATTGAATTTCAGTCAGAGTTGTGCGACATTCAATCACCGTTTACGGATACCATAGAAGTTAATGAGAAGTGCCGTAAACAAAAAATATTTAAATCCAAAACTATTGTTTAATGGCAAACGACTTGAAGATTAGCCGACAGGCTGTCGATTCATTATATGATAAGCTGTTTCCTCACAAAAGCTGTTTATTCAGTGTAGTGGAGCCTCTCCTCCACTGACATCCATTCAACAAAATCTGCCTCTGGTCTCCTTCCACTATTTTTGGCTAAAGGTTGTAGGCTTGCCTTCCAGTGGTTTTCGTAACATTTGGTGTTGGTGAATATGATAATATAGCAGTTATGATGTTCAACTTCAAAACAAGTAGTTTTCTTCCAGCAAGAATTGTGTCGGTGACCTAAAAAGTGATCGGAAAAATTTTCCGGATCTATGAATTTTCCATTAAAAGTCCACTTGCAAAACAATAATTCACATATAATGTACTCACCTCCTTGTCATCCAAGATGTTCATGTCTTTCCTTCTTCAGTTGTAAAGAAATTATGTTTTTTGAGGAAACATTTCAGCATTTTTCTCCATATAATGGACTGATATGGTGCCCCGATTTTGAACTTCCAGAATGCAACTTAAATGCTACTTCAAACGATCCCAAATGCGGTTGTAAATGATCCCAGCCAAGGAAGAAGGGTCTTCTAGCGTAACAATCGTTATTTTCATAGAAATAATACAATTTATATATATCTAATGTCAAACGCTCGTCTTGTCTTACTCTGCCTGGACTGTTTTTGTTCCGGTTCATGACAGTTAGTGTATGTCGAAAAACTCCCATCTCATGTTCTCCCTCAACTTCAAAATCGCCCTATAACGCTGTTTTACCTTTTTTGTTCAGGGTGTTTGATCTTCTTTGCATGTTCACTTTGCAAAGACTGTGTCGTGCTTCTGCAGTGATGTAGGATGATTTTAAAATTATTTTTGAAGTTGAGGGAGAAAATACGATTAGAGTAACATTTTTTTTAAATTATTTCAGTTTCTATGGTTTAAGTGTTAGTTAATTATAATAACCCAGAGATAGTTCAGGTTGTAAAATGCCTTTTATATATATTATATTTATATATAATATAAATTATATAAAAGTTATAATAAATACATATACTTGTAAATATTTCTTAAATATATACATGAATGTGTTTATATTTATATATACATAATAATAACACAGTACACACACATATATTAGGCAAACTCAAACTTTTATGTTGTATGCGATTAATCACGATTAATCGTTTGAATGTTTGATGTTTGAAAATTAGAATGCATTAAAAATGCAACTCCTACATACAGTTACTACTTCGATGATGCACATTTTTTATATTCTGAACTCATTTAAAACATTTTAATAATTTGGGTGGGGGGTGGGGTGGGGGCATAAAATAAAAAATGTCAGGGTGATACAACTGTCCTGGTCTAATAATTAAAAAAAAAAAAGCCTAATTAAAAAGCAACTTTTATTGAAAAGAAAGCATTATAAGGTAATTTGGCATCTTTTTTATCTATATGTTTTAGAAAAAGTTATTATTAAAGTATTTTAATTAAAAAAAACTTGATTTTTAAAATGGTAAATGAAATCATAGTGAAGACCCCTGCAGACCTTCATGGCTCTGTGTCATGCTCAGTTATGTTTGTCATTGACCCATTTATCTTGATTGAATTCATAGCATGTGATTGAATCCACATATTTAATTTCTCATTATTGTATTTGCGTGGCCACAGTCAGTATTGTCACTTCCAATGCAATGCAATAACACCAGATCGGTGCAGCACATGCATTGACCATATTTAGATCTTTTCCGGTGCATCATTCATGTGATTGGTTCTGAACGTCCTGTAGTTTCCTTACAGAATCAAATCCATCTGTTCATACTGCTCTGAGAGCCCCCTCTGTCTGGGCATTGGAACAAAGAGGGCATTTTATGTGCAATGATCTTCCATGCTGTCTTTGTAATTGTTAGTTGCTGTGGAAGTTTTTAACGAGGGCTACCGGGCAGGAACGCAGTCCATGTGCTGTGATGTTGATGAGGCCTCGGCTGCGTTCTCCTTAGCAGTTGATGTATGAGGTAATCACAGGGACGTGGAGGGTGTGGGGTCCTTATGGTCCTGCAGATACATGAAGGTGGTTTTGCTGGAATTTTATTTCTGTTGTAAATATGACCGCATGCTACCCCATGAGAGCACGAGTCCATGGTTTTGCATGACAGGGAAGTTTTATTGTAGAACTTGTAATGATTATTCAGCAGCCTTATAAGGATTTCCTGTTGAACTGGGTTAACTTCTGGCAGGAACAGGCTTTGGTGGGTGAATCTGGAGAGACTTGACCATTTGAGATAATGTGATATGGGTCAATGACATTAAGAGTCATAAGTGTCAACAAAAGAAAATTATAAAAAAAATAATAATAATAAACATTAAAATATAAATTAATATTTTAAAAAGTAAACTATACTTTTTAAGTTATTTTTTCAAATATCATGAATTAATAATTCATAAATATCATTACATTTTTGGGGGACATTTTACAACCTGAACTAACCTTCTGACCTTGTCAAAAAATTTGAATATTAATGGAAAGCACAAAATTAGGTAAAAATAAAACAAACAAAAAATTTAAATAAATAATAATAAAATCAAACATATTTTATATGGCCGTAAAATATAATTTTTGTTAAACTTTTAATAAATTCCTGTTAAATTGTGTCAATTTCATGATTTAGATTAATTAGATATGCTTTTTGATTAATATGTTTTATATTTAACTATTAAAACAGAGTCTAGAAAAATGAAAGTGAAAAAAAATGGAATCCAGAAACATGAAAACGAAAAAAAAAAAGAAAAAGGAATTTTTAAAAAAATAAAACAGAATTTGGGGAAAAAAAAAAAAAACCCTTGTGTAATTGACCAGACAACTAGAGAAAAATTCACCTATCACTAATAATTACAAATAGACGGTGAGCAACACATTAAATTAAATGTGTAAAAAAAAGTTGAAGTAGAAAGACTACAATGGCTTTTTTTTGTTGTTGTTGTAAAATATACTTAATGTTTATTTTATTTACAGCTTCAAAAAATAATTTTTGCTGCACTGACAAAAATTGATCTAGAAATGATTTTCACTCAGAAATTGCTAGTACATTTCTTAATTATACAGAATTGGCAAGTAACACTGAAATATTATTTTTTTGTAAAAATGTACCTCAATAATCTTTGATTTATTTGCATTATTTGCATTAATTTTTTTTACATTATCAGCATTTTTTTTTTTTAATCTATAGCTTCATCATCTATGTGAAAAATGTCCCAAGTGCTTGATTTGTTAGGTAAACTGACACTGAATTGTCGCAGAATCTTTCCCACCTGTGCTAATGTTGCCTGTTGACTTTACAGCTAATGGTCACACAGGTGGAAAAGGTATTAAATCAATGGAATTTGACATGCAAACAAACGTAAGGACAAAGCACTCAAGGTAGGTGGTATTGGTTATCAATACTGATTAGTGTTCTGTCCTGCCATTTTGTGGACAGGGTGAAGAAAAGAAAAGGAGTGTGCAGAGAAAGTAAACTAAGTCTATTGTGTTTCATGTTGACCAAACTGCTGCATTACTTTGCTTTTTAATTCAGTCTTGTTTGTGTGTCCTCCCCTTTGTGACATCTTGAGTGTCCTGTGTCTTTGTTGGCAAAATTTCAACCCCCTGAAAGCCTTGAGGAACAACATCTCATCCTTTGATTTTGGCACATCCCAGCAGACTTGTTTCAGCTGACTTTTTGGAGGACATATAGAGGGTTTCTGGTGAAGTTGTTGCGCAAACCGAACCATTGTGTGAGCTGATCCGAAGAATGCGAACAGATTTTCACACTTCTTTTGTTTGAATAGCCCTAAGTTCTTAAATTGAGCTCTGCTTCCTGTTAGTGTATGCATGAACACTAAGACTCAGAAGGAAGGAAAACAGTTCTCAGTGAGTTTGGGAAGGAAGTCAAAAACCCAGCCCTTGTATACTCATAGCGTGCTGTTCTGTGAAGCCTCATTAAGAGCTCACATTCCATACCTCAGTCACCTTGTTTTGAAACTCACATTTTAATCAGGCGCTCAGAGTAATAATGCTTAATGTAGTGCATTTAAAATGAGTTTCCAGCTCGGATTTCAAATTAGGATCGTTTTTCAGAACAATGTGGTATTCTGAGGAAATTGTTGACTCAGAGCAAAAGAATAGTGGCTCTTTAGAAACTGCAAAAGGAAGTCTTACGGGTCAGGAAGGTGCTAAATTAGGAGTCTCCAACATTATTTAGAATGAGAGCAATTGTACTTGAGCTCAACTATGGTTTTTTGTGTTAAAGCTTTACTCAGTTCAGACTCACATGATGTTTATGCGGCAAAGGCGGAACGAAAGCGCACTAGTCATTTAAAGCACGCCACTCGGACTGTTTATCCAGTTGGATCAAAGTTCAAATGGCGCCACAGCGCAAATTTATTTATTTTTTGTTAAGTGCAAACTTACTAGAGCAGATGAGTCTCGGTCACTAAACAGTTCTGTGAGATCTAGTGTGAAGCGCTTAAATTCAGTGAAGAACCCAAAAATTTGGTTTATAGCCAGATGAAACAGCGCTGACAAACAGGAGAAACACTGTGCGCAACGATACAGTCAGAAGGCTTTTTAATCTACAAATCGCCATCATTTACCATAGATTTACTGTAGTAGCACTAGCTGCATAGTGGTATTGTGTCAGAAATGTGGGTATATTTGTGTCAGATTTTATAATATTATTAATTTAGACATATTAAATACATTAAAGGAGTAGTAATTGCAGTAATTTTTGTGATAAAGCTATTTATACAAATACCTAGAAACCATATTACATTTTTACCATGGTGTTGAGGTGCTATATTTGTTGTTTTAACTGTTAAATTCAAACAGTCAGAATAATTTAATTTCACCATATAAAAATGAGGTTGTTGCAATTTTTACAGATATTACTGATTTTCATAATGAACATAAATCTACTTCTGCGTCCTAACACAAGCTACTATCAAATGTGTATTTCCAAGAGACAAAAAAAAAAGTTGTATTATTATTATCAGGCAACACAAACCTGTTTCTTGATTTGAAACAATATTACTTATTAAAACATGCAGAACTAAGAAATTATTTGTTTTCTATTTAGATTTTTAATTTGTTAAAGAAAAATGACTGGACAAATTGTAAAGAATTTGAAGTGTTCTGACCATAAAGAATAGTTTAAAGCAACAATTAACCATCTGGTTTTAACAACTTTCACACTGTAGCAAAAATCTGGCTTTAAACTTGAAAGAAAGAAAAAATCGTGATAATTATCGATTTCGACTGATATGAAAAAAAAATATTGTGATACGTTTTTTGGACATATCGCTTAGCCCTACTCTAAGATTTTTATTTTTGAAAGACATTAATACTTTTATTGAGCAAGGATTGATTAAATTGACCAAAAGTGACAGTAAAGTTACAATTTTTATTTCAAAAAAATTCTGTATCTTTAAAATGTCTATTCAGCGAAGAATCTTGGAAGTTCTTGGTTTTCACAAAATTATTAAACAGCGCAACTGTTTTCAACATTCAACAAATCAGCATAATAAAATTATTTCTGAAGGATTATGTGAGACTGAAGAAATGGTGCTGAAAATTCAGCTTTGGCATCAAAGGAATAAATTATATTTAAAATATATTAAAATAGAAAACAGTTATTTTAAATTGTAAAAATATATCACAATATTTCTGTTTTTTACTGTGTTTTGATCAAATAAATGCAGCCTTGCTGAGAATTAGAGACTTCTTTCAAAACATTAAAAATGATACCAACCCCAAATTTTTGAATTGTGTATTTTATAGTTTTAAAAGTAAAGTTTTCAAGTAAATTTGGCTGATTAGCGCAATATGGTTGACAAAATAAAATGTAAGTTGTACTTTGAAGACTGGTAGTGGTAGCCTGTTACATTACAGCACATAAAATTTCACTCGCCACATAAACAGAGTGAGAGAGGACTGATAGGACGGTAGTGAAAGATTTGCAGATTCTAAGCACCACTGACAAACATTTAATCCTGTAAAATGTGTGGTAAGTACTGCCGTTTTGTAATATAGACAGAGTATGTGGGATTGCGAATCTTGAAAGTGAAAGTAAAAAGTGAATGGGCATTCAAAAGTGATTTCAGTACCCTGCGTATTAATAGTGGCTTCCTGATGCCTGCATTTTATATACAATGTAATTACCCAACAATATAATTGCACAAGAAAGCAATGAAATATATTTAATGAAAATATATACTCGTATTTATTCCCTTTAGGGTTTCAGTAGTACACGTTATTTCCTTTCCGAACATGGTTTTCAGCTTTAGACACATTACTTTTACACTTTTACACTCTTTAGTATTCATTTTTATACTATGAAGATGGATTCTTGACAGATTGTTTGACAAATGTTCCAAAGTCTTGATTAATTTCATGCACAGCTATGAAGTAGTTTCATGATTTTGACTGCACTTCAGTTTAATATCAATATGACAATCAGATATGACAAACAAGAGTTACTTTTTAACAATACACGTAAAAGCTAAATGGGAAACTGTCCACACACATACACACACAAAACTTTGTTACTCCATGTGCAAGAATTTAAAGTGTCACGTTGAAACTAAATGTAGCTAGTCACCAGCACACAAGCACTCTTTTAGTCAGTTGGAGCGGAGCGGCGGCCCTTTTTTTAACCTCTGTTACCCAGCTCCTAAATTACCCACTGTTCATTCACACACAAGGATGAATAACACAGACACAGAAGAATTTTTCACCACTAATTAGCAGTTCACCCTTGCATTGTTTGCCTTTGACCCCCTCTCATAATGTCAATGGCGTCTTATAGAAAGCGTTTTATGTTTTGTCTCAGAAGATGTCAAGAAGTCAACATGACAAGTGGAGCGTTGCTTGTGCTTACTGCGGACAAATGAGTCTTAGTAAAGACTTCATTGTTTGGATCTTGATTTTGGTGTGAAGGGGCGGCAATGTGTGACAACTTTAATGCTAACATTATTGATTCCTTTTTTCCTTGAAGTGCTGGTCTTTAATCAGATGCGATAGGTTAAAAACAGACTCGCAATAGAGTGTGAGAGGAAGCGTTCCTCAGGAAGAAGGAAATGTTCAGGGAGCCTGACTGAGGGAGGAGGCCTGTCAGAATGTTTGTGTTTTATTTGAATTAAGTCGAAGGCTTTCTTGGCACTCAGAGAATTGTTTCATTGTTTCCAAGGAGGTAAATATATCAGCTTTCAGATGTTTTATGACTAATAAGAATATGATTAACATATGTTACCAAATATCAATAAACACAGGCCAGGTGACCCTGAAACATTGATTTGTTAAATCAGAAGTCTAGGTCTATTTATTAAACAGAACTTTCTGTTCTTTTAATGGGTTCAGATTAATTCTGATGTGATTTTGTTTGGAATATAATGGGTGTGTTGAGAAATTTAGTATATATTTCTCTTGTTCACTTCCCAACACAAATAAGTAGCGCTAATGCAGCAAGTGCAAAGGGTTTGAATTGAGTTTTTGCTTTATCTTAGTATTTTCAATCGCAGTGGTTCAATTAATTTAATGAAGCTATGAGTAGGGCTGGGCGATATGGCCAAATAAATTATAATGATTACTATTCGATATCGAAAATTGACATTTATCATGGTAATTATTTATTTCTTTCAAGTTTAAAGGCAGAGTTTTGCTACAATATGAAAGTTGTAAAAACCAGATGGTTATTGTGGCTTTAATCTATTCTTTATGGTCAGAACATGACAAACGGTTCATGTTTTTTTAATTCTTTACACTTTTTCCAGTCATTTTTCCTTAACAAAATAAATATCTTAATAGAAAAAATTATTTCTTCGTTCTCCATGTTTTAATGAGTAATATTGTTTCAAATCAAGAAACAGGTTTGTGTTGCCTGATGATGTTAATAATAATCTAAAAAATTTTGTCTCTTAGAAATACACCTTTGATAGTAGGTTGAGTTAGGACGCAGATGTAGATTTATGTTCATTATTAAAATCAGTAATATCTCTAAAAATTGTAGCAACCTTATTTTTAAATGGTGAAATTTAATTATTCTGACTGTTTGAGGTTTTTTTTTTTATATATATATATATAATGTACTCACCCCATTGTCATCCAAGATGTTCATGTCTTTCTTGTTTTTTGAGAAAAACATTTGAGCATTTTTCTCCATATAACGGACTGATATGGTCCCCTGATTTTGAACTTCCATAATGCAGTTTAAATGTGGCTTCAAATGATCCCAAATGCAGTTGTAAACGATCCCTGCCGAGGAAGAAGGGTCTTATCTAGCGTAACGATCGGTTATTTTCATAAAAATAATCTCGTCTTGCCTTGCTCTCGTTGAACTGTGTATTCTGGCTCAAAACAGTTAGGGTATGTCGAAAAACTCCAGTCGTATTTTCTCCCTCAACTTCAAAAAACATAATTTCTTTACGACTGAAGAAAGAAAGACATGAACATCTTGGATGACAAGGGGGTGAGTAAATTAAATGTGAATCTTTGTTTTGTAAATGGACTTCTCCTTTAACCATTGCTCTTCCATAGTAGCATACATTTAGATCATGATAATAACAGTTAAATAGCACCTCAACACCATGGTAAAAATGTAATATGGTTTCTAGGTATTTGTATGAAAACAGTAGTCTAAATACTTTTAGTATAAATGCATAAACGCTATAGCTTTATCACAAAAATTACTGCAATTATATTCCGTTACTCCTTTAATACATGTCTAAATATATAGTATTATAAAATTTGTCACAAATATACCCACATTTCTGACACAATACCACTGTGCAGTTAGAGCTACTACAGTAAATCTATGCTATATTATGGCGATTTGTAGATCAAAAAGCCTTCTGACTGTATCATTGTGCAGTGCTTCTCCTGTTTGTCAGAGCTGCTTCATCTGGCTATAAACCAAGTAATTTGTATTCTTTACTGAATTTAAACGCTTCACACTGATTCTCACAGCACTGTTTAGTGACCGAGACTCATCTGCCCTAGTAAGTTTGCACCATGCCGTCGTTTGAACTTTGATCCAAGCGGATAAATGGTCCAAGTAGCGCGCTTTAAATGACTAGTGCTCTTTCTTTTCACCTTTGCCGCATAAACATTACATGGAACATTTATCGATCTCCTGTTGTCGTTTATTGAGGAAATTTATATTGCATGATAATTACTGTTAACGATTTATTGCCCACCAAGGTGAAAAAAACAGCATATGCTGGTAGGTATGTTTTGATACTGGGATGCTGGTTTGTTTTAATGCTGGTTTAAGCTGGTCCTTTGCTGGTTTATGCTGGTCATGCTGGCCAAGGACCAGCATAAACCAGCAAAGGACCAGCCCTAGCTACAAGAATACTTTTTTTGTGTGCAAAGAAAACAAAAATAACGACGCATGCGTCATGGTACTCTCGTGAACGCACGTCGAAGACTGACACAGAAGAGGAGGAATTGTTTTATAAAGTTGTTATTTTTGTTTTCTTGGCGCACAAAAAGTATTCTTGTACCTTCATAAAATTAAGGCTGAACCAATGATGTCACATGGACTGTTGTATCAGTGTCCTTACTAGCTTTCTGGGCCTTGAACTTGGTAGTTGCGTTGCTGTCTATGCAGGCAAGGTCAGTCTCTTGGATTTCATCAAAAATATCTTTAATTTGTGTTACGAAGATGAACAAAGGTCTTATGCATTTGGAACAACATGACGACGAGTAATTAATGACAGAATTTTCATTTTTGGGTAAGCTATCGCTTGAACTGAAGTAGTAAATGCTACAAAAGTTTATGCTTCAGAATGGTAAAACGTTTTATGTTTCGCTCTCAACAGTGTCAGACACATAACAGTGATTGATATCAATATCATTAGCCTTTGGCTTGACTATGTTATTAAACAGCTAATATGATAATGCTGATGTTACACAAAGCATGTTCCCATAACAAGCTAATGATATGAAAACCCCCACCCCCAAGTTGGAAACAGGCTGTTTCAGAAGTTTTTACGACTGTCTTTTCTACGTTTCTGGTTGTACCAGAAAATGCAGGAATAGTGCTGACTGATGAATTTGCACATTGTCTTCAAACATTTTAATAACAACAGTAAAAACTTTTCACCACAGGGCTGTAAGTTCACCACCATTTTGGATGTGTTCACATGTGCTTGTCACATTAATACTTTAACTCTAACTTGACTATAACATAATAACGCTACTGGTTCAGTGGACTAGAGTTATTCTTGTTTCACAGCATGTCAACATTTTGTTTTTAAGCAAAGCTCGTTTCAGCAATGCCTTTTTTCTCAGCCTGTGGTTTTCCTCCCACATAGATTGATTCTTAGGACAGAGTGTTTTCTTTGGGGCATCCAACCACAAAGATATTTAAATATTTATGATTTCCTTTTGGAACCCAATATAATCATCCCTAATGCATTCAACATTTGTACAAGCCTTGAGCATACTGTCTCTGTTCTGCACAGTAGTGTCTGTAGGTCCAGCAATCGGATCCTATAGGGGTCATGAACTCTGATAACTTTTTTCCTTCCTCTTTTGGTAAGACCCTCAAGCAGAATTATTCCTCTCACTAAACTCAATGACCGTAGCACATGGCTGCAAAACAACTCAGCTAATTACCATTGGTATGTCAAGGACAGCTGTTGCGTGTCATGTCTCTTTAGCCTCTGACATTCATTATTACACCATTGGCATTGTGACCAAAGGTGAGGCAATTCAATTGAAGTCACACTGTCCTCAAGCTGCCATCTAATGAAGACTGACGCCAAATTGAATCAATGGTGTATCTGTCTGTTAGTCAATCTGTATTTAGCCGCTTTAGCAACAGTCATGGAATCAGAGTTGTTTAACCACAGCTATTTCTTGTTTTTATGTTATGCACTTAAGTGGTCAAGCTTCAGTTTTTATTTGTTGTTTTTTCTCACATCACCCTTTTCTGCATGGAAAATGAGAGGGAATAAACTGCTGAGTTTTAAAGAAATAGCTAATCCAAAATAAAATGACATTTTTTTTACTGTTATGTTGTTCCAAATCTGTATCAATGTATTTGAATATTATTTATATTCTAGCATCAAATTTATTAATATTTTGTATTAGCTTTTATTTGTGTATTTCCTGTTTTCATTATATTTTTTAGGTTTTAGTCAATTTATGTTCTTTTGTCATTTTCATTAGTTTTTAAAAATATTTCTATTTATCTTTCATCTATTTTATTTCGGTTTTAGTTTTGGTAATTTTAGCACTTCAACCTAAACTCATTTCAGTTAAGTGTCAAGCCCACATTTACACATTATATATTTATTTCAGCTAAATTAACAAATATTATATATAACGAGAAGTCTCTTATGCTAAACAAAGTTGCATTTATTTGGTCAAAATACAGTAATATTATGAAATATAATTGTAATTTAAAATAACAGTTTACTATTTTAATAAACTTTAAAATATTATTTATTTCTGTGATGAAAAGCTGAATTTTCGCCAACTATTACTGCAGTCTTCAGTGTCTCATGACAATTTAGAAATCACTCTAATATGCTGATTTATTATCAGTGTTGGAAACAGTTGTGCTGCTTAATATTTTTTTGGAAACTGTGATACTTTTTTTTGATTTTGATTGTTTTGTTTTTTTTGACTGTTTGATCTTTTTTGCATGTTTACTTTGCAAAGACTGGGTCGGTACTTCTGCAGTGATATAGGATGATTTCGAAATGATTTTTGAAGTTGAGGGAGAAAATACAATTGGAGTTTTTCGACATACCCTAACTGTCTTGAGCCAGAATACACAGAGTTCAGACGAGCGTTTGAGATTAAAAAGTATTTAAATTATATATTTATAATGAGAATAACCAATAGTTTCGCTAGATAAGACCCTTCTTCCTCATTTGGGATCATTTACAGCTGCATTTGGGATTGTTTGAAGCCGCATTTAAACTGCATTTTGGAAGTTCAAACTCGGGGCACCATATCAGTCCATTATATGGAGAAAAATCTTGAAATGTTTTCCTCAAAAAACATAATTTCTTTACAACTGAAGAAAGAAAGACCTGAACATCTTGGATGACAAGGGGGTGAGTACATTATATGTGAATCTCTGTTTTGGACGTGGACTTCTCCTTTAACAAAAAAGGTAAAACAGCAATATAGGGTGATTTTGAAGTTGAGGGAGAACATGAGATGGGAGTTTTTCGACATACCCTAACTGTCATGAACCGAAAAAAAACAGTCCAGGCAGAGTAAAACGAGACAAGCGTTTGACATTAGAAAGTATATAAATTGTATTATTTTTATGAAAATAACCAATCGTTTCACTAGATAAGACCCTTCTTCCTTGGCTGGGAACATTTACAACCACATTTGGGATCATTTGAAGGCGCAAACTGCATTTTGGAAGGTGCAAACTCGGGGCACCATAGCAGTCCATTATATGAAGAAAAAACCTGGAATGTTTTCTTCAAAAAAGCATAATTTCTTTACGACTGAAGAAAGAAAGACATGGACATCTTTGATGACAAGGGGGTGATGAGTACATTATGTTAATCTTTGTTCTGGAAGTGGACTATTCACTAAAAGTCTTGCTTTTCCTGATGCCCATTCACTTTTACTGTGTGGAAAAGACAAGTGTGAACATTCTTCAAACGTTTTTAATTTTGTGTTCCACAGAAAGAAAGTCATATAGGTTTGGAATGTTATTATGATACGCAAATAATGACAGAATTACTGACTAAACAAGGTTTGCTGTCATCTCATCCTACCTCTGATTTCTCATAAAGTTTCTTATAACTTTTATAGTGCACTTCTGGTGACGTTCATCACCTCTCCCCTGCCATTATGACATTAACAAAGCATTCATTTAAAATGCTCTCATTGGTCTCGTCCCGCCACATCACCGTGGTCTTAAAAACAACTCTAATCTGAGTGAGCTGTTGCGTGCAAGAGAAGAGTTTGGCCTCATATGTTTCCTGCCTTTTTTTGAAATCTGAAAGTAGGGGATGCATCAGCCGGTTTTCCCCTCCCAGTGACCTGACAAAAAGTCCAGGGGCTCTGAGACAAGTCTCCCCACACTGAAATGAAGTTAAGATGTTTCACAAGAGAGTGAGGTCAGGTTCGGATCTCAGTTCACGCTGGGGCATTTGGCGCGTGAGACGAGGAGTGGAATGCATAGTGGAGAGCTCGAATATACTGTTGGAACCCATGAACAGCTTGTAGTAGTTAGTGATGTCAGGAGAGAGAAAAACAAACACAAGGAAGGCTTCAAAGAGCGAGCATATCTCTTTCATTATTTCATTTCTGATTTGTTTCCTCTTCTTGTTCTCACTCTTCTTCACCGTTCCGTGTAGCGACCTTTCGATTTGTTCCTTGTTACCTTTGCCAATTTTTTTTTCATTTAATGCAGTCACACTATACCTCTCATTTCCTATTTAGTCTTTAAAATCTGATTGGCAGAGCTGGGCTGGCCCTCAGATGACTTTCACCAGGCCTACATGCTTTTTGAAGTTTTATATATTAAGCCAGATCCGGATTGAGGTAATGATAGAAGGCTTTAGATTAAAATATCCTCAAGCGAAGTTTGCATGCTTGTGAAGGAACGGTGTAATTGTATCCATTAAAAGGTTATATTGGCTTTTAGTAACTTAAATGACAGATCAGAGACTTTGTTTATAGTCTTTGTTTCATATTTCTATCAATTTACGTTTACAACAATTGCAACGAACAGAACGATGCAATGATTTGCCTGTCTGGCTTTGATTCAGGTATCTGAGGTTGTGGCCATCTGTTCATCTCTACTGAAAGAGCAGGACATCTATAGCTATACTGCTTTATACAAGACTTTATGAAAGAACTTTGTCTGTTAAAGGAATATTTAGGGTTGCATAAATGCTATTGACAACATCTTTGGCCTGAAAAGAATTTCAACGCATCCCTTAGTTTGGAAGATCTCATGACCAATTCGTACGTATTTTGTACGTTCTCTGTAAGGGGTATGCTTAGGCGCGGGGTTAGGGGTGGTAATTTCTTACGAATTTCCTCCTTCTTAAAATACGTGTAATTTTTCAGAAAACATACAAATTCGGAAGAGCCACGTCGTAAAATATGTATGAATTGCCATGAGACCAGGTTGAATGATCATACAGTAGATGTCTATGAGGTACAAAGCACAGCAGTATTAAACTAACACAATCTCATGAAAATTTGTAAATGTTGTACATTTTGGCGAATTTGTGACTAATTCATGTGAATTTGTAGTCTCTTTTGTAAGTTTTAGTACAATCTGCTTATGCTCATGCTTTTTTTTTCTAAAAATGTTATGTTCCTGCACAAATTACATTGTTTGAATTCCAATTAAATTTCCATCTTGTAAAATAGTTATGTTAGGGTGTGCCAAACTATATTAGTATATTTTTTTTTCATAACACACTTTGTGAATAGACTTACTAACAGACCTTTTTTTGGGTGCAATTTTCAGAATTTTTGTCTGAAGTTAACTGTTGATTTAAGATTTGTTTTTTGAGAACTTAAAACAGGGTTATTATTAGAGATGCACTGATTGCAATTTTCTTGGCTGTTTCCAATTTTCTTGGCTGTTTTTTTTTTTTTTTTTTTTTTTTTTTGGTAAGATACCAATTTTCTTGACAGCATATACAAACAAAAACGTATACTTTTTTTTTTTTCAATGCAAAATATAATTTACATGATAAAAGAAATTATTAAACATTACGATTCCCCCAATCAAAAGTCACCGGTTCCGGGCCGATCGTGCCGAAAATCAGCTAATTCCGGTCCCTGGCCAGTCAATCAGTGCATCTCTTGTTATTATTGCTAAGTAAAACTAAAATCATTGAAATAATAATAATTACTTGAGATAATTATTTCTGTTATTTTATTATTTCTGATAGTTGCCAGACAGTTTAAGTTGAAATACTAGAATAAAGTAGTGATGGGAAGTTCGGATCATTTTACCGACTTTTGAGTTTCGTTCAGCAAAATGAACAGATCTTTTTTCGAGTCATTTCTTTCATTTAGCAAAATATAATTACAATTTTACGTGTTACTTCCCTAACACATTTACTGCTTACACAAATGTTGATCACACTACAAACAAGACAAAACTATAATGCTATAAGAAACAGAAAAGAGCCAGAAAGAGAACTGATTAGTTCCGAGTCTTCGGTTCGAGTCGTTCGTTCATCACGTGACAGCCCCATAAGATGAACGAACAACACCAAAAACCTGAAGACTCGAAACAGGTGAACTATTTCCAGGCCGGTGTCCGGTGCATACTATCCATCCTAAATTCTATGTGATAGCAGTAATTTTCAATACTATTTAGGGCAGATAGGGTGGATAGTATGCACATAGGGATGCAGGGCTCACAGAACCTAATAGGATGTTGCGCATACGCGGCTGAACGAATCACTCCCCAAGACGACTCATTCGTCCCGAGTCACATTAAAGATTCGTTCAAAATGAACAAATCGTTCAAGAACGACCCATCACTAGAATAAAGTAAACTAAAACTAAAAACTACACAAACTTGACACAACTAAATTACTAAAATTTTTAAATTCAGATCAGAAAAAACTAAAATCTGATTTAAAATATAAATAAAAGCTAATAATACTGCCGATCAATTTGAAAATGACATTTTGTTTTCTTTAAAGGGGTCATTGGATGCCCATTTTCCACAAGATGATATGATTCTTTAGGGTCTTAATGAAAAGTGTATAATATACTTATAGGTTAACAATTCTCAATGGCAGTATAAAAAAACACCCTTTTTACCTTGTCAAAATGAGCTCTGCAAAAATCAACCCATTCTGATGGATTGTTCCCTTAAATGCAAATGAGCTCTACTTGCCCCGCCCCTCTCCTCTCTCTGTGTAGTGACGAGAGACTGTTTACTTCAGCCGCATTTAGCGCGTTCAGCCACGAAACTTGCTAACTAGCATGCTATTAAGAAAGGTGATTGCAGAGATTCATAAAAAAAACCCCTTATACTCTCTTCTGCTGTAGGTAAAGCCGGCTCACGAATGATAAATGAATGTTCAAACAACATGTAAAAGTTAACTTTGCATCCGATGATCCCTTTAATGGTTTTTGCACTTGCAGGTTTGCACAGATCAGGACAGTAGTTCTTTTTTGTGAATATAGCACAATCAGCATATTTTCAATCCCAAATGATTACTTTAATGAAGCTTTTCTTTTAAGGGAATCGAAATCACACAGGCCAACAATGTTTTTTTTTTTTTTTTTAATCAAACACATAGAACTAATGGAATCAGGAACCAGAAACTTTCGAAGAGTTACATTTAAACTTTAATTTAATAAAATTTAATTTTTAAAATTTTCTGCTGACAATGCAGAGTCTAACCTGGCATATTCCTTTAATTCTGGTTTAATCAGTGTGGTTTGTGGCAAAATTTAGATACACTTTTTTTTTCTGAGATTCTAGACAGGCCAAGATGGAACATGTGCCATTTGTGGATGTCCGAACTGTGGAGCATACCACAAATTTCATCAGGGTGGTGTGTATAGGTTTTTGGAGTTGTTTTCACAGCCGACTGCGGGACGATATTTTTGTCAGTGTGTGTTCGTTATCCTCCCTGATGAGCACCGTTGGATGTGTTTGTAGAATGTATGTGTGTACGTGACAGGGCAGGGTTGCGAGGTCAGTGGTGGGTTGGCTGGTAGACAGGTGACAGCTGCTCCCACTGCTCAGACTGCAGTGAAGTGGAGACAGCACAGACTGCGTGTTGTTCTGCCCTAAACACAACAAACATGCACAGGGCAACCATAAATGTAAAGCATAAATAACAGGCCAAACCTTTGCATATGACCCTGGTTTTCCAGTGATAAAGTAATACAGCTGTATTCAGTTACTACTTGAAATCGTGGTACTACACATTCATGCAACACGATTACTGCTGTCATTGAAGCAAAAGGACGACCAAGAGTAAAAATTATGTTGCCTTGCATCCTAAGAACTCTAAATCCCCTTGTGTTCACCTGGGTTTTGATGTGGCAGCCCAACATCAAACGTCAAACCACATCTGAAGTTTGCCTGGTTTTAAGTTTTGTTGATAGTTAAGCACAATTTTAAGCTCCATTCATTCTAACTAGTTATTACAACTCTAGGTAAAACAGAGGGTTTGTTACTGAAAACCCTCAGTTTTGGTTGGTTCACATGAAGGGTTTGACATTTAAATAGCTAGAAATCTTGTAGCATGGGAATTGAACAATGATTTTTATTTCTATATATTTCCTCTTCATTAACATTTGTCAATGGGTGTCTTCACAATTTCTCAACCTTTTTGACTCATTTTCCAATAAAATATTCAAATTCATATTATTTTTTAAACAGAAAATGGCAGTATTTATATATTAAATTAATAAACCACAATTCATTTGATAATCCAGAAGCTCAAGAACTGTTCTTCAATAAAAAACATATTTATTGAGAAAATTATTGAATTTAATTAGCAATTTAATTTAGATTAGACAATCCTGCACCCCAGACAATTTGCTTCGACCCCTACAGTCTTATTGTTGACTGTTTTATTTAGAGTTTTATTATCATTATTACTTATATTTTTAGTGATGGTGCTTTAAATCCACTATTTTCAACAGAATATTTTAAAAACTTACTAACTGTGATAGTTTTGTGCAATAAAAGTCTATTTTTTTTCACCAAGGAAAACTAGATGATAACGAAACGAAAACTCATTTTGAATGACAAAAACTATGACATTAATCTATTGACACTTTTGTCAAGTAATAAAAACTAGACGAAAATGTCAAGGAGAGACGATTTAGGAAGAGATTAATTCAGAGTGAATCTGCTGCGTGGTTAGGAGGTTAGATGCCTATATTTCAACTGTATCATAGCCTAATGATCTATCCTGCGGGACACAAGTTGGCATACATTTGCTGCATGTCTCATAAAACGTTCAGATATGTCAATATCTGGGAGTAAGAATTTGACGACGCAAAAAAAGATCTCACTTCGGTAAGGTTTTCTGAGCGCCTTTCACATAGCACACGAGTACTCTTTCATGTCTCATGAACAGAGAAATACACAAAAATTGATGCCAAATTGTCCGTTTTGACAAGTATTCACGTAAACACACTCGGTTATGTCTTAGGTGAACGTCACCATAGGGAGAATGTCACCATATCGGACGTGTATCAGTACATTACATCCATTCATCTGGTTTTAAAGGTACAGCAGCCTAATTTAGTTGCTACTGGCTGTGGTATCGATGTTAGTGAAGCAACAAAAGAAAGACAGAAAATCACTCACTGCTCTTGAATGAATTACTTTAGTAGCCCTAATAAAGATAAATCTAAATTTATTTATAGAAATAAATGAGAATAATAAATAAATCAGCTTGAAAGAATGAAGAATGCAGTAAACAAGGTGTTATAGAATGCATAATTAGCCTTCACTGAAAAGAAGACCATGTTCTCGTTTCTTTATGAGAAGTGGTTTATCATGATAAAAAAAAAGTTGTCTGTCATGATAAAACCTTAATATCAAACCAATATAATGAATTTGGTAATTTTAGAGTAATGAATGCATTCCACTGTAACTAAACCCATTAGATTTTAGCCGACTAAATCTACTGTAGATTGTCTAAAAACAATTCAGATGACTAAAATATGACTAAAACTAAATGGCATTTTAGTCAAAAGTCTAGGACTAAAACTAAATGAAAATTTGGTGTCAAAATTAACACTGCATTAGACTGTCACGTTGGCACTTTTTCGAAACCCCTGTATTCTGCTCTATTGTTGCACTCAGAGTTTTTAACACAAGGCATGTGATCCTATTTATACATGTCCTTTTTAATAACTAGTTATTTTTGAATATGTATATGTTGCTTTAGTAGTCAAATTAGGAATGAAATGAGGGTGAGTAAATGATGACAGCATTTTCATTTTTGCGTAAAACTGCCTGTTTAACAAAACAGTAAAAATGGAGTCTTACAGGTAAACCGGTGCACCCTACACTCAGTTCGCTGATTGACGTAAATGGCTCTTTAACGATCTCAGTGTGAATTGAAATGGGTGATCCTCTGGTCTCAGCAAATTTGATATTCTAGCTGTCAGCCAGATTGCAGTGTAGTCTCTTGCTCTCTCTCTCTCTTTTTCTCTCTCTCACTCATGCACACACACCCTCCCTCTCTCCGTCTTTGTGTGTGTGTGTGTGTGTGTGTGTGTGTGTGTGTGTGTGGTGAAGTTCTTGCAATTACAGGGTGGGCAGGGGAACAGGCAGAGGGAGAGCCTGCACCCATACAGGCATGATATAATAGCAGAGGTTTACCACTAGTATGCAGCTGCCAAGGTTTCAAAATATCAGCCACTATTTAGTGCCTCCATAGACCCACTTTTTATGATATGGTCTCGTATACCCGGCCTATGTATTTTAAATAGTATGGGTTTTACCTTGTGACTGTTTTGATGGTAGGAATACTTCTTAGCACAGTCATTTGTACAAGCAGCATTAAATTCTCTAAGCTTTTTAAAGAGAGGAAGGCTTAGTGTCTCGATTAACAATTTTTCCATCTGAAATGCAGCAATTTGTGGGCTTTAATGACTAAGGAGATTTTATTTTCACTGCACAGTGTTTCTCTCAAAATATGTTTTGCACAGCTCCCATTCTGTAGCCTATAATTTTTTTCTCTGTTTTCCAGTGATCTTCACGGAAATGCGTTCTTTTGTTTTGTTTTCAGGACACCGTGATTTCTTGCATGAGGTTAAGCTGCAGTGTGTTGTTGTTTACCAAACAAGAGTGACTGTTAAAGGGATAGTTTGCCCAAAAATGCATGTCATCATTTACTTGTCATTCCAAACCTCTATGACTTTCAACCTGTACTGAGATCCAGTGTTTTGTTGCACCACATTGGTGTTCATTGCATGGAAAAAAAATCTTTTGTGATGTTTTCTGACCTCTCCACAAGCCTAGTGAGTTTTGCTTTGTATCCATGCAAGGTTACTAGGAAAGAACTTGGAATGGAAGTGACGAAACTATCTGTAAAGCACTGTTTACATGAAACAAACAAGAAGTACGTCAGTAATACGGCAGCAGAGGTTCAACCGCTTAGAAAAGAAGGCTTACAAAAACTGAATTTGCTTACTGAAGAGTTCATGTAAATGGTTTAACAAAAAAAAATCTTCACCCTCCAGTAAGAGTTTCCTCTTTGACTTTCATTATATTTGCATTAATATGCATGCATTTTCCATTTCCTTTGTTGTTGTTTTTGTTGTTTTTTCAGATTTATTCTTAGTAATTAACAGCATGACAAACATGCTTTTGACATTTATTTTTTAAATGTTTTTTTATTATTTTTGTATAATGTTTAACGCAGGTGTTTATGATACATTTTTTCACACACAAAAAATTGCATTTATGTTTACATTACCAACAGGGTTTCTTTTAAAAGAATGAATACTTTTATTCAGCAAGGATGCATTAAGTTGATCCAAAACAATGTAAAAGTCTTCACTGTCACTTTTGAAAAATGTGTTTTGAGTAGCAAATCAGCATATTAGAATGATTTCTGAATGATCATGTGACACTGAAGACTGGAGTAATGATGCTGAAAATTCAGCTTTGCATCACAGGAATAAATATTGAATGTTATATGTTGAATGTTATATATTGAATGTTATAAAATGTTATAAAATAACATTTTAAAATATATTGAAGTAGAAAACAGTTAGTACAAATAGTAAGAATATTTCACTTTTTTAACCACCTTTTTTTTTTTTTTTTTTTTTTTTTGTAGAAGCATGTAGAGGTATTTAATTTCAATATAAATAATACTATTAAGTGTAGTACGAATCAAGAATATTTTTGCTGTTTCCCCAAAGGAAAAACAAAAAATGTTAATTTTGCCAGCTTTGAAGCTAACAAAATTCTTAAGTTTATATCATGGTGTCTTTGATGGGACCCCTTATGGATATCCTTTTTTCCCAGCACCTTTTTTTTAATCAGTCTCTTCCATTGTCTTAACTGCCAGCTCGCAAGAATATCATGTTTACATGAATCAGCAAATACCTCCAGTATGTTCAAATAAACATGCAAAGGGCACAGGCGCAGATTAAAAAGACCTATTAAACAGTAAAAAACTCCCAAATTGGCTGTTGGTGTTTTTCATCTTGTTCCAGCGGCTTTTATTAGGCAAGGTGCTCAGACGGTTAACAGAGAGGACAGTCAGAGCGTCCCGCAGTGTGACGCGGGGGTCTGTATGGTGCTCATTATGGATGTGAAGCACGGGCTGTGTGGCACAGCGCTCTCAGCCTGCTGCAGTTGAAAAGGAAGGCCTCCCGCATGGGGCGTAATTAAGGCTGGGGAAAACACGAGCCCTCATTATCTGCTGTATGAGATCTCCCACTACTGTACTTCAGTTATGACCTTTCAAGGGTTCTCTTGATGGAAGTGATGTCAGCAAGATTAGACAGATGGAACTGGTTAAGAGCATATAACGTTTTAAACTGATTCACACTATAATGTAAAAAGGTTTCTATGAGATGTTCCTTCTAAAATGTGCTGCAGTATTTGAACAACATGAATGGTGTAAATTGATTGTTCGGAACATTTGAAGAATTGACATTCACAGATTTTGTCGACACTGGCAACAATTTCTAGATAAGTAGCATTTCCCTCAGCTACGGTTGAGGTTAAAAAAGTTTACGTGCACCTTGCAGAATCTGCAAAATCTTAATTATATAACAAAATTAGAGGGATCATACGAAGTGCATGTAATTTTTTATTTAATACTGACCTGAATAAGGTATTTCATATAGATAAAAAGATGTTTACATATTGTCCACAAGAAAAAATAATAGTTGAATTTATAAAAATTACCCCGTTCAAATGTTTACATACATTGTTCACGAGTCCCTTGTTTGTTCTAAACAAATTCTTTGGTTTTTCAGCATTTTTGTGTATTTGGACTCTTTCCAACAATGACTGTATAATTTTGAGATCCATCCTTTCACACTGAGGATAACTGAGGGACTCATATGCAACTATTACAGAAGGTTCAAACACTCACTGATGCTTCAGAAGGAAAAACAATGCATTAAGAGTCGGGGGTGTAAACTTTTGAACAGAATGAAGACGTGTATATTTTTCTTATTTTGCCTAAATACCATTATTTTTACCATTTAGTACTGCCCTTCAAAAGCTAGAGAAGATACTTACATGTTTCCCAGAAGACAAATAAGTTAAATTTACCCTGATCTTCAAATTCAAAAAGTTTTCACCCCCTGGCTTTTAATGCACCGTGTTTCCTTCTGAAGCATCAGTGAGCGTTTGAACCTTCTGTAATAGTTGCATATGAGTCCCTCAGTTGTCCTCAGTGTGAAAAGATGGATCTCAAAATCATACAGTCATTGTTAGAAAGGGTTCAAATATACAAAAATGCTAAAAAAACAAAGAATTTGGGGGACCTGAAGGATTTTTCTGAAGGAAAGCAGGCAGTTTAAGTGTTCAGGCCAAACAAGGGACTTATGAACAACTATCACTGACACAAAAACACAGCTGTGGATCATTCAGGTAACAACACAGTTTAAAAAATCTTCTTATTTTGGTAAAAAATAATGAACATTTTGCAGATTCTGCAAAGTGTATGTAAATTTTTGACCTCAACTGTATATCATGAAGAATCCATGAAGGATCTTGAACATTTATGGAAACTTTTCATTACACAAAATGTTCTTTATCATGGAAAAAAATCTTAAAAATAAACATTCTTTATTGCCATCTGTGATTCCATGAAGAACCTTTCCATTCTTTGATAGGTTCTTTATAGTGGAAACAGGTTCTTTAGATTATTAAAATGTTCTTCACACTAAGAAAAATGGTTCTTTTATGAACTGTTCTCTGAAAGGTTATATGGGGATCCAAAAATGGTTCTTATTGCATTGCTCCCCCTATTTGGAATCATTATTTTATAGTGTTGAATGGAAACGTGGCTACTCTAATCTATTTCCTGTATCATTAATTCTAATGATCTGTATCTCTCCAGGTGTGTGGGCCAACAAGGTTGTGGTTCCTGAACAGGTGACTGCAGTGCTGGGGAAAAATGTTACTTTGACCTGCAGGGTGGAGGTCAGCACAAACCTCAGCCTGACCCAGAGTTCCTGGGAACGCCGGCTGCCCTCCGGCACTGTCACTTTAGCCGTCTTCAACCCTCAGTACGGGACCTCCATAGCTGACGAGTACAACAAACGTGTGCACTTCATCAAGCCCTCAGTCCACGATGTATCCATTGTCCTGCAAGGCGTGGGATTTGCAGACATTGGGTCCTACACTTGCAAAGTGGTCACCTTTCAACTTGGAAACATGCAAGCATCCACAACTGTGGACATTATGGGTGAGTATGTCTTTGTGAACAGTTTGTAAACTATTTAGTTGTATACTTTTGTAAATTTTGTAAGACATTAGAATCCTCTTGAACCCAATATTTGTTGGGCCATAAAGTGCAAATAGCATGCCTCGTTGGCAGAGGCTATTTACACTAACTCGTACACTATTTACTCGAAAGCTCATAGCAGTGACTTTTTGACATGATCGACCCAAGTTTAAATCTGCCTTTTGCCAAACTTCACTCTTTTCACTTCACATATCAGATCAGAAAGGTATTTATTTTCAATAAAATGAAGAAAATAATCAAAAAGTGTAAAATAAAGTGCCTCACAGGTGTTTATCAGTTAGGGATAGCGATAGGCATAGGAAGTGCTTTATAAGCACTTTAGTAGCCAATAAGGCAGCATCCATTTAATAATTTGAATAAAATAAAGCAATAAGCCCTGTGAAGCCGTGAGTGAATTTGTAACAGCTAAGGGGCGTTGTTAGGTACAACGCGAAGCCCCTTAACTGATATAACCCACTTAACTGATATAACCCACGTAGCTGTTACAAATTCACTGTAAACCATGGCTTCACAGGACTTACTGTTTTCATAAAACATTTATTCCATATACGTAGTAAGGTATCACAAAATAAAACAGAGCAAATAAAGTGTAATGATATTAATTAAAAACATTATTCGTCCGCCAGACAATGTAGTTCCTCAGAAATGGTTGTGGTTGCAACAAAGTGGTTGATGAGCAAAACACAATCATAAATAAAGGTGTATGTTTATAAAGTAATTTACAACAGCTTTGAACGTGGCTCAACCAATCAGAATTAAGGACCAGAACTATCCGTTTTATAAATGATCATTTACACTTAATACGTTGTTATTGTATCCTGTTTTATAATGTGCTACAATACCGAGGTGCAAATATCTGGCACTTGTGCCAAGTAGTATAAGTAGAATCTAACTAATATTATTGCAAAGAAAATATTCTCTAATAGCATCTAAATAGCATCTATACATTTGCAATATAAAGATACAATAATAGTATTATTAATTTTGAAAACATTATATGCATCTTTATATTATTTATTTACAAATACAGAAAACATTATTATTATTATTATTATTATTTATTCATTTATTTATTTTTCCCAGATTTGTTTTCAAAAATTAACAGTAACAAATCATAGATAAACATACTTTATTTATTTATTTATCTATTTGTTTATTTGTTTTATTTTTCAGAGAGTGACATTAAAGACCTTTGTAATATTACAAAAGATTTCTATTTCAAATAAAAGAGGTTCTTTTGAACCTTCTATTCATCAAAAAATCCTGAAAAGAATATATGGTGATTTACACAAAAATATTAAGCAGCACAGTTGTTTTCAGCATTGATAATAAGTCATGTTTCTTGTTAGAATGATTTCTGAAGGATCATAGGATCACTTTTTTTCTTGCAATTCTGACTTTTTTCTCTGAATTTTGGGATATAAACTTTTTTCAATTCTGAGAAAAAAAGTCAGAACTGTGAGATATAAACTCACAATTACGAGAAAAAAAGTCAAAAGTCACAATTCTGACTTTTTTTTTTTCTTGCAGTTACCAGATTAAATCTTGCAGTTCTGAGTTTTCTTTTCATGTATTTGCGAGCTTATATCCCAGAAATCTGGACTTTTATTACTTGGAATTTGCATGTTTATATCACGCAATTTTGAAGGAAAAATATGAATATTTATTTTTCTTTCCCAGGTTTGTTTATTGGTTTTAACCCAAAAATAGTGTTAACAATAACAAAACATAGATAAACACATTTATTTGTTTATTTATGCTTTTATTTATGCATTTGTTCATTAATCACTTAAAAGTGATTAACTAACATTCCAAAAATCCTCTGTTTGAAAACATAACTGAAATGACAGAGAAGTGATTTAGAAACTTCTGTTGGAATGGCTTATTTTGGTAGATTGTAATTATAGAAAGGGCTGGATACACCCCTTACAGAGCCCCTTTTCTGCTCGAGTTAAATGAAGTGTTGTCAGACGCTACAGAGATGACAAAAATATCTGTCACACACTGGCATGATGGCACATTCCTTCTATTTTGTTTTGTGGTGCGTCATATTTTCCTAGTTGTTTATTTCTTGCGTTCCTGGCAAAACATAAAAAACTGAAGCTAGTCTTTTCTTTATTATAAGTGGTAAAACTTCAGAATTTCATCAATCCAGTCTGAAATGGCATTACTGATTCAGACGTTAAATCAAAGTCCTATTAGTCCTTGGCATTTTTACAGAAAAGGGAGAAATTTGCTCAAACCTCTAAAACTGTAAAAGCCACTGGCCCATCAGCTGCTTCGAGTTTGTGTGTTTTTTGCACACAAGCTTGAAGCCACCATCCCTATTCTTGTAAATTTAACAATGATGAATCATCGAAGGAATTCTCAATGGCCGTGTGAATTTTTACAATAAAACACATCAGATGCGGCACGCAAGCTAAGCGGTATAATTTGTACCCACAATTCATTCTCTTCCCTTTTTTAACGTAATTACTTAGCTTTCACTTGGAGTCCATTATAATGACAGAAATTGTTTGGGAAACTGCGGTTCCTTGGTCTGCAACCCAGAGCAGGAATGTTTCGGGTTTGGATTTGTGTGGGCGACTGTGACCCGGCCCTAATTCCTGCCCCGTCTGATGATAAATCAATACTCTGACCCTCTCTAGGGCCTTCGTCCACCCACAACCTGCGCGTCAAATGAGCTAGCTCTCCGTTCCCTGTCTTCTATCAGGAGGGTTGGGTGTGAATGAGTTGCCAAGATGCCCCTGCAAGCTCTGAGTCAGCAGAGCTCCAGTGTGATGCAGATGGCATAGAGTTCAGGTTAGATGAATGCAGGGTGGGTCTGATTTTGGCATTCGGATGTCAGCGCTCTGTGATACACTGTGGGTCCCCACCATTCAGGTGCTGCAGGGCTATATTTAGCATTTGGGGTCTCTGGTTTTTTTTAGATTTCTCGTACACAGGAGCAGCCTGTAAACAGAGTAGAACAGGTGTGTGGAGCAGACGGCCTTGGGTGTAGGATTAAGTTGACGTTCCTGGCCCACATGGCAAAACTGTTTCTTAAGAGCGCAGCTGTTGCAATTCTCTAGAGAGAGTGATGAAGAAAGGAAAGAGGGAAAAGGACAAATTAAAATAGTATTGATACGATTTTATTAATAGAGGGAACTGTGACTGCATTCACTGTGTTCCTAAATTCTGACTTTTGCCAGATTCATGCAATACATTACTCAATTTTTACACTTTTTTTTAAAAAAAAAGAAGGTAATAATTTTATTTAGCAAGAATGCATTACATTTATCAAAAGTCACATTAAAGGTCACATTAAAGACATTTGTAATGTTACAAATGATTTCTGTTTCAAATAAAAGAGGTTCTTTTGAGCTTTCTATTCATCAAAGAATCCTAAAAAGAATATATGATTTACACAAAAAATATTAAGCAGTACAATTGTTTTCAGCACTGATAAAGAGTAATGTTTCTTTTTAGAATGATTTCTAAAGGATCACGTGACACTGAAGTATGGAAGCCTGTTTCCGCCACTGAATAAAAAATGTTTAAAAAAAAAAAAAAAAAAAAAAGGTAATTGCAACTTTATCTCACAATTCTGACTTTATAACATGCAATTGTAACTTATTAAGTCAGAATTGTGAAATATAAACTTGCAATTCTGAGAATATATCCATCTTTTTCCCCCTCAGAGCTAGACATTATAACTATCTCACAATTCTGAGAAAAAAGTCAGAATTGCAAACTTTTTCTCACAAGTTTTTTCTAACAATTGTCAGTTTATATCCTGCAAATTCTGACTTTATTACTTGCAGTTACAAATTTATATCATGCAATTGCGAGAAAAAAAAATCAGAATTGCGATTGTTTATCAGAATTTGTATCTTGCAATTCAGACTTCTTTTTTCTAGCAATTGCGAGTTTATGTCTCGCAATTCTGACTTTATTACTTAAATTACAAGTTTATCCCCCGGTTTCACAGACAAGGCTTAAGCCTAGTCCCAGACTGAAATGTAAGTCTAAGCTGTTTCAGCTGAAAGAAATTTGCACTGGCTGATCTTAAAATATATCAGTGCCTTTGTTTTGTCAAGATGCACACCAGTAATGTTAGTTTCTAAGATACGTTTATAAAAATTACTTAAATGTCCTAATTGAACTATATGGCCTAATCCTGGCTTACTTGCTTAGTCTGAGCCCTGTGTGTGAAACCAGGCCTATATCACACAATTCTGAGAAAAAAGTCAGAAATGCGAGTTTATATCTTGCTATTCTGACTTTATAATTCACAGTTTGTATCAGGCAGTTCTGGGGAAAAATCTGAACAGTTGCGAGAAAAGAGTCAGAATTGTGAGATTAAAGTTGCAAATATCTTTTTTTACTCTTTATTCAGTGGCAGAAACGGGCTTCCATACTAAAGACTGGAGAATGGCTGCTGAAAATTTAGCTTTGCCATCACAGGAATAAATTATATTTTTAAATATATTACAAAAGAAAACAGTTACTTTAAAGTGTTATAGTATTTAACAATATTACTGTATTTACCATACATTTAAGCAAAAAAACGCAGTCTTGTTGAGCATAAGAGATCTCTTTCAAAAATATTTTGTTAAAAATGTACAGGCTCCAAACATTTAAACGGCAACAAATGTGAACGTATTTGCAAGGACCTACCAATACATTATGATGTCAATAATGGCTTGTGATTAAATACAACTGTAGCTTTGTTTAATACATAGTTATTCAAATCTGTGATAAATTGTGATATTTTACTCATTTGTCAATTAAAGAACAATTGTATTAAAAAAAGTTGTCATGGTAATGTTAATGGTGATGCACAGTTCTTCTAATTTCATGCAATAATAAAATATTATATCATTTTAATGTATTTATTAATGTGCCATTGTAGAGTTTTATATGCATGCCTATGTAATGTAGTATAAGGATATATGGACACATTTATAAGGTCATGTGAATATACTCACAAAACTGGATTTGAACAGAAGATTGAAATTGGACACTGGCTTGTAGTGTGAATGTAACCTTTGAGGTGAGTGGTCTCCTAATGTTATTATAGAAAAAAACAATAGCAGAAATTGAATCAGCTGTTTTAATTCAAGCAGTGTGGGGTTTTGTTGCTCAGGGCAGCTGAACATTTCACAGTGATTGATTCGGCTGTAATACACAATGTGTCTTTCCTTTTGTTCTCTTTAAATCCATGTGGACTCCCTCAATAATATTAAGACACTAATATGCCACTTTTTGTAGAGACAGAAGCCACTCAGATGCACTCAGAGATGTTGTTGTACTCCTACCTCGGCACTCAGTAATTTCACATCATCCATTTTTAATGTGAATTTGTAGGGTTGGTGTAATAAATCAATTCTGAGTGTACTAAGGCCTGTTTTCGTCCTTTACATGGTTTCTTGTATACCATCCTGTAGGTTCCAGTTTATTGTTTATGAACATGCAGTTTTTTGCTTCATCTCTTTCTCATTTTCTCCCTTCAGTGGAGCCAAAGGTCTATGTGTCTCCTGGCCCCTCATCTCTGTTGGATGGTCATGGCGAAACTCTGGTGGCGACATGTACAGCTGAAAGGGGTCGTCCAGCAGCAAAAGTCTTCTGGGAATCAGACCTCCTGGGCCGGACGGTGAACAGCACACATCTGGAGCCTGAAGGCACTACCACCACTTTAGTACAGTACTTCTGGGCCCCCACCCGGGATGCATTTGGCCGGTCCCTCAGCTGCATTGTTCGTCATCCGGCCCTATCCAAGGATTTCCGCATTCCCTATCGGCTCAATGTGTCTTGTGAGTGTGAATTGCTTTTATCAACACCCTCCCTGTTTTGTATCTCTATGAGTTTCCTGTATGTTGCAAGGAGCGCTGATCGCTCACAATTCACAAGATGTCAATTTAGGAGTAACGTTAACGTCTTAATCCTCAGTGTGCTTCTATTTGACATCTTGAACTGTTTGGCTGCTGTCTGTTTGAACGGAACGCTGCTTAATGGAGGCACTTTATGAAATATTGATCTGAGCACAGCAAGGGCAGCAACAGGAGCGGAAATACAAGTGGGGGAGTTCATACTGACAGAAGGAGGCTTTAGTGCTTAGTAAATCACACATTGCCTTCCAAAGTGTTTAAAAGCGAGAAAACTACTTTTGAGCTTTACAACCTCATACATGTATTAATACTAATGGTTTTATCATAGACAAAGCTAACCATGCAAGCACTGCAAGTTTATAGATAGATTCCAGGATTTCTCTCCATATAATGGACTTCAATGGGTTGAAGGTCCAAACTGCAGTTTCAGTGCAGCTTCAAAGGGCTCTACATGATCCCAGCCGAAGAATAAGGGTCTGATCTAGCAAAACGATCTGTCATTTTCTAAGAAAACTAAAAAGTTATATACTTTTTAACCACAAATGCTTGTCTTGCACTAGCTCTGTGATGTGTGTCTATGACGCTTTATGTAATGGTCACGTGTAGTTAATTCTTTGTCTTTGCTTAAAAAGGTAGGGTAGGGCAAAAAAATTCCAACTCGTACTTCAAAATCATCCAAAATCGTTGTTTTACCTTTTTTTGTAGGGCGTTTGACTAGTAAAGACTGGGTCGGTACTTCCGCCTACGTCATGCGTGACATTTCCAATGTGATTACATAATGCATGAAGTCGAGCTAGTCCAAGACGAGCATTTTAATTTTTTTTTTTTTAGAAAATGACCGATCGTTTCAATAGATAATACTTTTATTCATCAGCTGGGATTGTTTAGGGCCCATTGAAGCTGCATTAAAACTGTATTTAGGTGCATTTGCACCTTCAACCTGTTGATTTGCATTGAAGTCGACTATATGGAGAAAAATCCTGAAATGTTTTCCTTAAAAACCTTAATTTCTTTTCGACTGAAGAAAGAAAGACATGAGGAAATTTTAAATTCTGGAGTGAACTACTTATTTAATACAAGAAATGTTATATTTTATATTTATAATTTGTTGTATTCACAAATGCCCTTGGCAATACGTTCAACAGTTGAATTTAGAGTTTATTGTTCAGATTTGTTTATGCTTATTATATTATTTTAACTGTTTTAAGTAGCACGGGTATATTTGTAGCAATAGCCAACAACACATTGTATGGGTCAAAATTATCGATTTTTCTTTTATGCCAAAAATCATTAGGAAATTAAGTATTTTTTAAGTAAAACTTTTTTCTTAGAACGATTTTCTCAGTATTTTGATTTTTTTGCACTCTCAGGTTCCACATTTTCCAAATAGTTGTACCTCGGCCAAATATTGTCCTATCCTAACTAATGGAATCAATGGAAAACTTATTTATTTATCTTTCAGATCATTCAGATGAATTTTGCCTCTTATGACTGGTTTTGTGGTCCAGGGTCACATGGTGTCACACAAGTGTCACATGACCCTAAAATTTTGTAATATTTGTGCTAAAAAAAAGAAAGAACAAAATGATAGTTGGCCAAGATCATTTTAAAATCTTAACTTCTCTCTTAGTCTTATGCTGCTTAAATTCATTTAAAGTTTTAATAATGTAAAATAGATTTTTTTTTTACTAAACGAGACCAAAATCTCAGATTTACACACAGATTTGTGTTTGCATTGTTCAATAAGAAAGTAAAACACTGGCCATGTTGGTGAGAATTTGATCATGTTGTTGTTGTATAGACTGCTGGGGTTGAATCTCAAGGCTCTCTGTTTCACTCCTGAATCTTCTCTCCATATCACACTTCAGTTTATTTTCTCAGCCACAGCAATGCCTCAGTATCCTGAGGTTTCTGTGTAATTGAGTTAGCCAATCACATCTCCCCTTGCTGTTTCTGGGACTCACATCCAAAGCGTGAGAATGGTTTCATGCTCAATTTTAATGTCTTATTAGAATAATATGAGAGTTTAATTGCTTAGAAAAGAAATGTTACAGAGGACTACATTAAGTGAATTTCCGAAGTAGCATTTGTGAGGATTAAAGGGATAATTCACCCCAAAACAAATCAATTCTGCCATCATTTGTGACCCTGGACCACAAAACCAGTCATAAGGGTTTGAAAATGTAATAAATAAGCTTTGCGTTGATGTATGGTTTGTTAGGACAGGACAGTTTTTAGCTGAGATACAACTATTTGAAATCTGGAATGTGAGGGTGCAAACGAATCAAAATATTGAGAAAATAGCCTTTAAAGTTGTCCAAATGAAATTCTTAGCAATGCATAATATTAATCAAATGAAGTTTTGATGTATTTCTGATAGGAAATGTACAAAATATCTTCATGGAACATGATCTTTACTTAATATTCTAATGATTTTTGGCATAAAAGAAAAGACTTCAAACTGAACCACCACTGAAATGTTTAGAGTTCAACAACAAATTGGAGTAGAAAATGTCATTATATAATTAAGAAGTTGATATAAACATCAAGATCTTGTCAAACAAAATGGAACTGTGATTGTGTGAAATATGTTTTTATAGCAAGGTGATCATATATATATATCATGTAACAATGCTTTAAATTATGTTACAGTTGCTCCAAATGTTATGGTGACGGCCCAGCAGGACGTGTGGTATGTGGGACAAAAAAATGTAAAGCTGGACTGTAGTGCCAGTGCCAACCCACCTGCTGTTTCGTACTTCTGGAGAAGGTCTGTATACTCATCTACACTAAAGTTTGCTACTTCTAATCATATTGTGCATGTCAATTAAATGATAAAATCCAGCCATGGTAAAATCTCTGTAACAAACTTGCCAGCTTCAATGTTGTACACGAGAATTCAAGGTTGCCTCAGGATGGCAAAACTTGTTGTCAACAAGCTCTAAACTGATAATCGTGTCTTTTGTCACTCCCCAGACTGGACACTACAATGCCTGCAGGTGTGGACAGATCTAATGGCAGCCTAGTGTTTACTCGTCCTTTAGAGCCGAGCGACTCTGGACAATACAGGTGTGAAGTTGAGAACAATGTTGGGCTCGGCTTTAAGGATGTACACTTCATGGTACAAGGTGAGAAGTTTCTCGTAACCTTTCAGGTCTACAGATACCAGTGATGATGTTTTCTCCATGGGGGGGCTGAAGTTTGAGGGAGGATCACAGGGTGATAAATTATGTCCTGACATTCTCTCTACACTCTTCAAACAGACACCATTCATACTTATCCACACAGTCATTTACTCAAGTGAGGCAAATGTTGGTGACTCTGTGAAGCTAGATAAAAATTACAAGGTTCAAACACATTGTTTTTTTTTGCCATGGAACCTCATAACAGACTCATCTGGAACACTACATAGACAGCAAACTCTCTATAGTTCTCCATAGTGCACCAGAGAATTGCTTAACTGATACTGAGTTTGCAGCTGTTAACTTATTGCCGAGTTAACACACAATTATCCATATTTTCAGAGTCCTAAAAACAAGTGTAAAAACAAGGTTTCATGGGTTTTTCGAATATGTTTTTGGTTAAATGTCTAAAATAAGGTCTGTGGTTAACATAAGATGTTTACACATATCTTTCTGCAACATAAGATACATCAATAACACCCTACTTGTGTTTTTTACTTCTGTGGCTTAATATAACGTAAATGTCTTTTACTGAAATATGTAGTAGAAAACCCATGAAAGAATTACGTTATTTAAAAAATCCACATAATTTTATACATATTTTGGACTATGGCACCATTATTTCAATGATGTGAAATGGTTGCACTACTGCCGCTATCTGTTACTATTTTACCACAACACAACTTGGAAATTAAAATACTGATACCACAGGATGGCATCTAGCATTTCTTGTCTCTGCCATTTGTAAGCTCTTTCAGTAGCTGTGCTCTACTAAAAGCCTCAAAGGCATCAGGGCTAAAATGGAGAGAACAAAGATGTGGGTCTTTAGTAAGTTTTATCAGTCCACAGGCATCTTTCCATTCTTTTCGCCTCCTCTTATTGCTAGGAAAGCAGTGAAGACTTACATCGCTTCTCTTGTTGCCCTTCGACTGAAAAATAAAACTAAAAGCCCCATAATGTGGCATTGTATCAGTATATTTATTTTTTCTGAGTTGCTTATTCCGAGTTCAGAGTGTTTCAGTAAAAATAGCAACAGGTAGTGCCAGTAGCTTACTGAGTTCATTTTACATCATCAAAATATTTGGCGCCCCCAACATAGTCCACAATATTTCTAAAACAATGTGGATTTTTTAAATAACGTAAATCTTTCATGGGTTTTCTACTACATATTTCAGTAAGAGACATCTTCTACGTTTTGCGAATACTAGGGGTTCCCTTTACAGGCACTTGCAAACAAGTGGTTAAATGGGACTACAGAGGTTTTCTAGGACATTAATTGTCATCATACCAAACAGGAAGACTCTATTTATTAGTAAACTTTTACAGCCTCACACATTTGTGAATTATTCTAACTCAAACGTTCCAACTTGTAGATTCTGAAGCATAATTTTGGTTATGTTGAAGTCATGTTTTTACTTCTATATTTAGGCTTGAAAATTCATTCAAAAGTTGTGTTCATCTGTGGAGTTTATCCTGATGAACAAAACATAAGAATCATAAACTTTTATTGAACACAGAGACTTTTTTCTGGAATTATCCGAAGGATAATTGTTGAGGAAACAATGGTGATGCAAACTTCTATTTTCTCATAGATTTAGATTTATTTTTTTCAGTGCAGTGCTTGTGCAGTGCATTCTGGCAAATTTTAGAACAGCCTGGAGAAATCTGACGAAACTCACAGGATGTTTTCTTGTGTTTGACATTTGAGTTGTATCAAGTCTGTATTTCCTGTTACTAAATATGTGAATTCCTGAATCTCTTGTTGAAAATGGCAATAACAGAAGCTCTTTCTGAAAGCTTGCTGAACGTGCCAAGCGTTCTACACTTGGCCTGTGAGGTTTCTGCAATGACGTAAATAAAGTTGGACCAAACTCGCAGCAGTTTCAATTCACTCAGCTCTTTGCCACTGTGCTTTTTACCACATATTTGGCTCATCCTCAGGTTGCAAAACATGAGGAACCTTTATCATGTAGCTCTGTGGTCAAATCATAATCCAAATATTGTGGCAGCCTTTGGACTTCAGTAGTGCACAAACATGGATGACGGAAGGATAGAGAAAAACTAAACGAAATAGGAAAAAAATCAGGAACTAAGCTCCTGTTCTTTGGAGAAGTTTAGAGTGACTTTCTTCAAATGAAAGTTGTCCCCAGTTGACGTCCTATACAGGAAATGGGTACACCAAATAGTTCTTTTATACCAGCCAAAAGTGCAATACTTTTAACATCCTTTCTCTTTGTAATATCCCAGAAAAGATTGGAGTGCCAGTCTTGAAGACTTGTTCATTCTTACTGTGTCTTCACAGGCCTACAAATTCAAATAATTGTGCCCTTTGGTGCCTGAACCTGCTGTTACATCAGCAGGATTGTGTTTTTCCTCTTAGTCATTGCAAGTTCTGTCCTTTTATCTTGAGTAATAACCTTTAAGTAACCACCTGCCTGTAAACATTATTTTCCCTTGGACCTCACAGCATCTGCTGACTGTTTTTTTTTCTCCTCAGGTTATTTAGGGACAGATTTATTGGTACAATATTGGATATTTAACTGTTGATGTACATTTTCCCTATTTTTACATTTAGATTTCGTCATGTAACATTTAAAGTGCTTTTACACTGTCAAATTTAATCTTTAGCAAATCTGAAAATGAATGTCTTTCTTTCATACTGTATATATTTTTCGTACTGTTATATTGTTTTGATTATTGCACAGTTCTTCTATATAAAGTTGAATATATTATATCCAACTTTATCAGCATACATAGACTCATGTAAAACACTGTAAAAAAAAAAAATTACTACATGACAAATCTCAGCTGCCTTATGTTTTGTCACAAACTGTAACTGTATTATCAATCAACTCTTTATATAAAATTGTATATATAAGTTTATATATCATTATTTTCTGTAAAGCTGTTTTGAAATTATGTGTTGTGAAAAGCAGTATTCAAATAAATTAAATGTGATTTTTTTTTTTTTTTTAATAAAACAGTACACATTTTAATATGAGTATTATTATTATTATTATTATTATTTTTGGGGTTTATGTTTATTAAAATAATTTATGTTTATGTATATTAAAAAAAAATAATTGCCAATGGTGTTTGAGAATTAAACTTAAACAACTAAATATGAATAAAACATATCTTAATGATAATAACATCATTAAGATATGTTTTATTCATATTTAGTTGTCATTATATATTTTCAGTTGTAATTGTAATCATTTTAATAATAATTTTAATATTTATAATTGTAGTAATTTTGTCATTGTCAAAGCTTTTAATGTACTTTTTTTATTTCATTTCATTTCAAGTTTCTATTTTTTATTTTAAGTTTGTTTTATTTCAAAAATAGTTCAATTAAAATAGTGTAATGACTCTTCTTAAAGGGATAGTTCACCCAAAAATGAAAATTACCCCATGATTTACTCACCCTCAAGCCTTCCCATGTGTATATGACATTCTGTTTCAGACGAATACAGTCAGAGTTATATTAATAAATGTCCTGGCTCTTCCAAGCCTTATGATGGCAGTGATTGGGTGTTGAGATTTTGAAGCCCAAAAAAGTGCATCCATCCATCATAAAAAAGTGCTCCAAACGGCTCTGAGGGGTTAATAAAATGCATTCATGTTTAAAAAATAAAAAATAAATAGATATTTAAAACTTTATTAACTCCCAGAGCTATGTGGAGTACTTTTTATGATAGGTGGATGCACTTTATCAAAATCTCGACCCCCATTCACTGCCATTATAAAACTTGGAAGAGCCAGGACATTTTTTAATATAACTTAGATTGTATTCGTCTGAAAGAAGAAAGTCATACACACTTCGGATGCCTTGAGGATGAGTAAATCATGAGGTAATTTTCATTTGGGTGAACTATCCCTTTAAGTTAATGTTTTACACTCATTTTACGTCACACCTGAATTTATTGTGTTTTAATAGTTTCAGTAATCAGCGATTTAGTAATCAATACAAACCAGAATGTTAATACTAATGCATTTTCTTCACAACTTGTCTTTAAATATCTATCAGTTTTCCTGTATTTTAATATTTACCTATATCTCGCCCTCTCAGAGCCGCCACCGACCACTGCAGCCCCAACCACCACCAACACCAAGTCCATCCTGCCTGACACCAGCTTAACCATCACAGCTCCCATCAACCAGCGTGCCCACTTCACCGCCCCAACTCAGGCCTCTCCGCCGGACAGCAGCCTGGGCACTATTGTGGGCGGTGCTGTCGGTGGGATCCTGATCCTGGTGTTGCTTATGGCTCTGGCAGGGGCTTTCTATATGCGCCAACGGCGAACATTCAGAGGAGACTACTACACCAAACAGTACATCGGCCCATCCGACATGCAGAAAGAGTCGCAACTAGACGTCCTTCAACCCCATGAGCTTCAAGATGTTTACGGAGACGACTCGGGCAACGGCAGCCAAGACTTGAAGCCCAAACCCGAAGGAGACATTATCTATCCCGATTATCCTAATGACCACAAAGACATGGATGGCTGGGAAGACAATCTCAGCCTTCAGAGAGAGAGCACGTATTACTCCGACCACCACAACCATCATAACGTGAACCCCAGTGGGCCACCGCTACACAACGGCTCCCCTTACCTGCAGGACGAGTGCTACGACAACGGCACAGACAGCGACTACGTGTCTCACGTGGATGGATCTGTGATTTCACGCAGGGAGTGGTATGTTTGAAAAGGCAGGGGAACTTTGACTGGACAGCTATAATTTAAAATCAGCAAGAAAGTGTTATTTAACTCAGCAGAGTGAGATAAAGTGTACGTTATAAATGTATTTTATGTATTCTTTACGGTTTACGATTGCATCCTCACGTTTTACACTTAGCAAACGGCTGTACTTTACTGCAGAGATGTTCTGGATGGTTTTCATTCGGTGGACTGCTGCGACTTCAGGACGTAAAGGGAGAGGTTTACATGGTTTATGATCATAGGGTGGATTTATACAAAGAAAACAAGTCTGCTAAAATTAAGCTACACTGTGCGTAACCATTCCAGTTACCACATTGCACATGACTGTTAGCTTTAAAACCAGGTGCAGCGTATTCTTGGTTCCTTCCTCTTCACTTTTTTTTTTTTTATTAAGTATATACATATGACTTCTCCAGTGTAGGAGCAAAACATCAATTTACTTTCACATGAAGAGTCACATAAACTGAGTTTGAAAGTCTTGCAAGCATTTTGATTGCAGGGATTTTGTTTTTTTCTTTTTTTAATCAGTATTTTGATCTTGTTTTTTAGGAAAAAATATAAATTTATTATAATATATATAGATTGCATTATAATAAATAATATAATTATCTTCAAGATATTTTCTGAGAAGCAAATTTTGCATTTAATTGCATAAAGTACTTTGGTGTTCCATGGAAGATTTTTTTTTTTTTGGTATTTATTATTATTATTATTATTATTATTATAAACATAAAAACAGTGCTTATTATTTTAAAAGAAAAAATGCCAGTGAGGTAAGAAAAATAAACAATTAAATATGTATTATGCTGTTTACTTCTCTAACTAAATTTATTTAATATATTTAATATATAAATATTATATATTATCAAGAAACTGTATCATCTTTTAATTTTTTATATATTCAAAATAATTTACATTTTCTTGAGAAGCAAAAATTGTGTGAGATTGCATAAAAAATATTCAAAAATGTACTTTTAGTAAATTTAAATTTAATTTTATTGTTTTTTTAGTAAGACAAGTTTTGTTTAAAACAATAACAAAATTGTCAGTGGAGTAAGAAAAATAAATTTACATGATAATTATTAATCATTAAATAATAATAATAATAATAATAATATCTATATAAATATTTCTTGAACAAATTGCATAAAATTGCATAAAGAATATTTAAAAAATTATGTTTGGTGTTCCTTGGAAGACAGGTTTTGTATTATTATTATTATTATTATTATTATTTTTATTTAAAAGTATTAAATACAATAAGCTGGGAAGTAAAATTAGCACAGTACATATTGAATTAAGTTTATTTTTCTTACGCCACTGACCATTTTTAACTTGTTTTTAATAAAAAGAACAATAAAATTAAATTTACTGAAAGTAGATTTTATTTATAATCTTATATATACGATCTCACACAATTTCTTGCTCCTCAAGAAAATATATAAAAAATATATTTTAAAAATATATATCACAATTTAAAATAAGATACATTTATTTAAGATGCACTGTGGTAATTAATGTATTTAATACATTTAAATAATTATTATTTTAAGTATTTTTTTTTTAGGTTTATGTTTAAAAACCAGCATTAAGTTGATTAAAAAATAAACATAATTCAAGTATATTATGCCATTTTTCCCTCTTGGCTAAACTGAATTAGTTTTAAATATGGGTAAATATTTTTTTCTGAAAAAAAGGACAAAAATACTGATTACCAATTTTTTTTTTTTTTTTTTTTTCTTGAAATACAGCTTGTTTCATTTTTTTTCTCAACACATGCAATTTTAACCCAGCTGGTCTATATTTTGATGTATGTCATCACACACCCCTCCCACAGCAGTGTCTTTTTCATTAATGCATAAGTTAGAGAGCAATAGAAGTAGTCCTGGAAGAACAGTTTTATGTGGTTGCACTGAGGAGCCTATTGCACTGTCATAGGCTGATGGGGGTTGACGCTTGCCACGACGGATCAAAAGGACCACGTTCGGCCCCTGAGGTTTTACCGAAGCCATGTGGCCTTTGCCAATTTAGTTCCCTCCTTTTAATTTTATGCTGATTTCTTTTTTTTTTCCTCTCCATCTCTCCACCCTTGCTACTCATACACTCCCGTCCCTGTGTCGAGAGCTTCGGATTTCCCAGAATAAACCGTCTGGCGCGCAGCAGACTTATGCCGCATGGGCTTCCTCTAGCATGCCTCACCTCAAAGATCGAATCTTGTAATTAATATTTTCTGCCCTCTTGCAAACAGACCTCGTTCCATTCCGTCTCCGAGTTGTGCCGAGCATCTGTTCGCAAGCACGCAAGGTTGTTTTTCTCCATAGGTCTCGATGGTCACGCGTTGCATGCCTGTTGAAAAAGATACGGCAGTTGCTAATGCTTGGATTCATTGTTCATAAATCAGCGGCAGTGTTGCTACAGCTGTGGTACAGTCTGTTTTGAGTTTTCAAGACAAAAATCTGTTTTTTTTTTACCTCAACAGATTGGACTGCTTAACTGATCTGCAGCTATTTGTATCGCTAATTATTAGAAAAAAGTCTTGAATCAAGTTAAAAAAGACCATATAATAAGAGTTTGCCTCATTGTAAAAGATTTTGGAGGACTAAACTCAATGTTTTATGTTCATTGTTGCATTAAAAATACAACATTTTCAATGCATAAATCAATATAAAATTGAGTTTTGACCTCCCAAATCTTTTACAGTGTATTTTCAGTATTTTAATTTTTTATTTCTTCTCATTTCACTCAGAAAGGTTCAAAAGACACAAAAAAACTTTCCTTTTTATTTATTATTATTATTATTATTACTTATTTTATTTTTTCGGACTCTTGCATGCATGGTCAATGTGACACAACTTCATAAAGTTGTACAAAATGGTTATAAAATACTACATGTCTTCTTTTTTTAATAAATATTTACAAGCATAGTGCCTTTGGCCATACATTAAAGCATCAGATATTTATTCTTTCACCATTCAGTGACACGCTTTTCTGTTCTGTATTTCCAAAGTGTTATTTGTGTTCCTGTTATTATTACTGTATTTCTGGATTTGCCTTTCTTTAACAAGACAACTCTTGTTGCAAGTTCAAAAGCGCCGGCAATGGTGCAAACTCACTGGAAATTTACAACGGTAGCACTTGCGAGTGTTACGGAGGCCAGTTGTGGTATATATTATTTTTTTGTACATATTCTGGCAGGAGATATTTGTCTATGGAATAAACATATTTTTATATGAGGCCAGAACATTGAGCAGAGGATGTTCACGCTTGGTTAACATGTGCTTTTTATCTTCTCATGTTCATTTTTTATATTTAGTTCTCAGGAGTTTGAAAGATTATTTTGTACATATTAGAGTTATACAAATGGTTGATGACTTGTAAATCATTTTGGAAATGAGGGACAGACGTTGCTTTGTTTTTGATGCCTTCTGTTTATAATAAAAAAGTTCGTTTTGAACATGTCAAAGTGTTTGTGATTTCGATGTGCCGTGTAACACTAATACTGCGATGCATGTGTTTACACTTTGATCCATTTGGTTGTTTTTGGATGAAATATTGTGGTTGTTTAAATGAACAGTTCAGCCAGTAATAAGTATTACTTTCATATGATTCCAAGCCATTTTAGCCATGTGGAACACATAAGAAAGTATTTAGCACAATGTGCAGGCTGCTCTTTTCCATACAATAACAGAGAATAAGGCTGTTAAAACTGCACTAAACTGTGTATATGGAATAAGCCCAAATTTAGTTCATTTTTCACACTCAAAGCTTGTTAAAGCTGCAGTCTGTAACTTGTTCTGGTACATCACAAATCTATTTTCCAAGCTGTGTTTTTGGCTAATCCTGAATCGCTACAGTACACCTATAATAAGTTTTTATATTCAGACTATTTTAAACTGGTTCTGGTAGGAATAGGACACCAGTACCTGCATAATTTTGACTGACAGGTTTATAAAATATTATTTACCTGTCATTTTTATTTTTCATATTTTAATTATAATAACACATTTAATAGCTTTTATTTTTGTTAACATTATAATTTTTAAACATGAACCTACAGGTCGACAAAAGCTTATGCATTTGTTTAGAACGGTAACAGATGACTTTTCATGTTCAACAAAACACCTGCTGAGGCCACTGAAAACAACAAAATATGCTAGGGATGGGTAAAAATTTGATTTCTGTTTTAATAGATTCACATTTTTATGAACCAATATCGATTCTTAAATCACAATCAATTTTTGGTCTCTGCTGTTTTCAGTTGACGAATAAACATACAGGCTAAGCTATATGCTTTGTTACTTTTAACGGTCTCAGATTTCAAATTCTGTCCATTTCATTACTGAATTCAAGCAATAAATGCCGTTTTGGCACTCTTTAATGTGGCGTGATACCTGTACCTTAAACTGGGTAGGTTCGCTTGTGCGTATTCAAATGCACAGCAAAACATCCGTGACAGTTTCATTTTTGTTCTGGATCCCGTGCTCTGCTGCGACACTGGAGCGCACTCGTAACTAACTGGACAGCGGTGGGAATTACAGTTAGAAGTTAGAATAGATCACCCACAGTGACAGACAGCCTTCTGATTTTTCCGTCACTGATAAAACATTTCGTAAATGACTGATAATTTTAGCTTAACGCGACTCAAACAGAGAGAAGTAGCTAAAATGTTCTTCCACAAGACGCGTGCGGTTCTGTTTATTTAGTTATGATACTGCACAAAACTTCTGTTCTTAACAAGTATTTAGTCTTATTTTCCAATTAAAATAACTAAAACTTCTTAACACAAGATAAACTTACTTGAGTAGCAACAAATCAAGACTTGTTTTTAGATAATGTGTCACTATTTTAAGTATAAACTAATTAAAACGAGAAAAAAAGTCACTGCAGTAAAACAAAATACACTTATAAAATGTTTTATTGTTCAACAAATTGAGCTGCTTCTCATCTTTATAATAATGCCCAGATAGCACACGTACGTCTGCAAGATGTCTGTTAAAGATCACTTGATCTGGAAAGCATCTGCTGTGTACAAACATCTGACAGACGTAAGACTGTAAGATGTCAGATTTATATACATTCTAAATCATAAACATCTTAAAGACATCTAATAGATGTCTATTTGACATCTGATAGGAAATGTCCTATAGACGTATTGCAGATGAGCAAACACTGTAAAAAAAAAAAAAAAAAAAAAAAAAGGCTTCCAAATGTAAATCCAGACATCAAATAGACGTCTCCATGATGTACGTGTGCTATCAGGGCACATACATCGAGACGTCTAATTGACATCTGCATTTACATCTGCAAGACATATTTTTTACATTGTTTGCTCATCTGCAATGCCTATGACTTCTCCTATCAGATGTCAAATAGACATCTATTAGATGTCTTTCAGATGTTTATAATTTAGAATGTATGTAAAGCTGACATCTTACAGACATCTGCAGATGTTTGCACACATCAGATGCTTTCCAGGTCAAGTGATCTTTATCAGACATCTTGCAGATGTATGCGTGCTATCAGGGACGTTAAAAAAAAAAAAAAAAGAGATTACCATTTTAACCACAGATATTTTCTCATTTCATCCAGAAAACATATATTTTTGTAAGATGTATGGCTCTTGCATGAATTTCCAATGTAGCATTCTAATTTAAAGGGATAGTTCACCTAAAAATGAAAATTCTGTCATTAATTACTCACCCTCATGTCATTACAAACCCGTAAGACATTCGTTCATTATTTGAACACAAATTAAGATATTTTTGATGAAATCTGAGAGCTCTCTGATTCTACATAGACAGCAATGCAACTGACACGTTCAAGGCCCAGAAAGGTAGTAAGAACATCATTAAAATAGTCCATGTGACATCAGTGGTTCAAATGCTATGATATGAAGCTATGAGAATACTTTATGTGCACAAAGAAAACAAAAATAATGACTTTATTCAGCAATTCCTTCTCTTCCATGTGCATCCTTTGACGCACGTTCACAAGAGTACCACGACATATGATGAAAAATATGTTGAATAAAGTCACTAATTTTGTTCACTTTGCACACAAAAAGTATTGTCATAGCTTCATAACATCACAGTTGAACCACTGATGTCACATGGACTAGTTACTGTCTATGCTGGGTCAAAAAGCTTTCGGATTTCATCAAAAATATCTTAATTTGTGTTCTAAAGATGAACAAAGGTCTTACGGGTTTGGAACGACATGAGGGTGAGTAATTTGACAAAATTTTAATTTTAGGGTGAACTGTCCCTTTAAATAATTTTCACAAAGAACAAAAGAGCAGAAATGACTGTTCCTCACACAAAGCTATTGTATGTATTCAGCAGATTTGAAAATACCTTTATGTTATTTTAATAGTGCATTTTTGGAGTTTGATGACTTCTTGTCACTTCTGCAGAATGGAAAAGAGCAGTTTGGACTTTCTCATTTTCTGCTCAGCAGATGAAAGTCTTGCAGCTCTGAAGCAACATAAGAGTGAGTAAATGATGACAGAATTTCCATATTGGGCAAACTACATCCCTTTAATCTTCAAATATTGTCAATAACTAGATAAAGCTGTTGGAGGCGGTGAGGTCCAATCAGTCACGGACACCTACTATGCGCTTTTGTGTCATCGATTTGTGTCAGCAGAATGTTATGCACCTTTGAAAGGAATCAAGGATTAAGGGTATTTGTGTTTTGGAATACCAACAAAGGAAGGTCTTTTTCTTTATTGAAAACTTCTGCTTTGTGGGACCTGATTAGATGTAGAAACTGAAGTTCACCACAAAATGGGACCCAAAAGCTATGTCGCCAAAGGCTCCATGTGAAGGAACGCCTCGCACCTGTGATTATTGGCTACTGACCCGACGCATCACCCTCCATTAGGTCCAACTCAGCACCCTCTCCATCACTGGGAAGGAAAATAGATTTTTGGCAATGAGAGGTAATCGATCACATCAGCACAGCCCTGATGCATCATGCTGTCTATTCTTCTCTGTATTGACCAACCACACAAAAACATAGTCACAACCCACACACAATGTCAGCTCTGGATCTGCACCACCAAGACAGTCTTGAGTATTTCTCCCTGCTGTTGATTGATCCTGCAATGTGATCCTGGTAAAATGAGACCCACAGAAGCTTCCAGTAGCCTCCTCCAATATCGTTTTTTTTTTTGTAGGACTTTACATTTAGGAAGAACTTTCATCCAAAGTGAGCTATTTGGAATAAGGTAACTGAAACTTAAAATTGACATCAAAATCATTCTCGTGGTTAATCAGCATCTTTTCCCAGGGAAAGCTCCAGGAGGCTAGCAGACCTTCGGTCACCCCTCATGTCCTACCCGCTGTCGTGCTTTCAACACTCAAGTGGCTCTAGTGTCTTCTCTGCAGCGGGACAGCTTTTGTGTCGTCGTGTTGTTTCACCGCAGTGGCCCCAATCTCATCCATCACTGCTTTCAGCAGCACGTTTGTCCAGTTTGAGTATAAATATCTCTCTGCTGGTGGCCTCAAGTTACCTTCTACCTGCTTCTCTAATTTCAGCAATTTTTCATAAGCATCACCTCTTCTAGATGTTCCACACTTAAAAATGCGAAATCTTGAGGTTCTAGAGTAAATTTCTTGAACAAATGTAAGGTGGGGACCAAAAATTCTGATACCACTAGTTTAAATACGCTCTATTCTAACAAATATTGTCAACAATTGGAAAAAAAGAAAAGAATAATATGAATTTCAGAATGTTTTCGTATTTTTTTAAACCCGTATTAAACCGGTTTTTTTTACTTTACTTACTGCAGCATGTGAGCAAATCTCAATTTAATGTTTAACTTTTTTTAATTGTTTTTCTTTTTCAGTAAAAATATCAAAACATCCTTCAAACAATTACAGTTAATTAAATTACTTTTTTGACTATTTATATAATAAATAATATATTATAGTAAACATTAGTATTTTTTAATTAAATAAGTTTCAAGGAATTGTATAGATATTAGATATTATTATAACAACCCTATTTATTTATTTATTTATTTATTTATTCAGTGTAGAAACAGGACAATGGATCCACACTAAAAAAGTAACAGTTAATATAAAAGTAACATAACCTTTCTTTCTTTCTTTCTCAACTACAAGTTACGTTATTTACAACATGTATATATATATATATATATATAATATATATAATTAATTGATTAAATAATAAATGATAGTACATTTATTACGCAAAAAAGTTTGTTATGAATGTAGCATTTATTTTATTTTATGCCAGTGTAGAAGCAGAAAATTTGACCCAACCAGTCTTTCTTTCTTTCTTTCTTTCTTTCTTTCTTTCTTTCTTTCTTTTTTTGGATTAGTGATCTGTCAGGTTTAAGTTACTTATATCATTTATAATTATATATATTAAATTATTTACTACATATGTATATATTATATTATAATAATTTATTATAATAAATGATAGTACATATATTAAGCAAATAAGTTTATTGTAAATGTAGCATTTTAGAAATATTTAATTTAATTATTTAATTACAATTTAATTTCATTCAGTAATTTTATTTTATTTTATTTTATTTATTTTTGGCAGTGTAGAAGCAGGAAATTGGACGCACTGAGGATTAATGAGCTGCTGGGTTCATGAATATTAATTCAATAAGATTGCCATTTGCGCATTAGTTTACTACCGGAAAAACCGGCAGGTCTTAAAAGCTGAAGAATTCGAAATTAACGTTGTTATTTTGACAGGAAAATACAACAAAGATTATCGTTACATGTCGCGCATCAGTTCTGCATGCATAATGTCATATAAGATAAGGTCTGTATCTTTCTTTGCGTGTGTGTGAGACAAAGCGATGGCTAGTCTTGTGCCTTCACACTAGAGTTTGCGATTCGTCAAATAAGTTACAGGTATGCTCCGCATCCATAATGAACTGCCAAATAAAATGTTAATAATATTATAGTAACGGTGCATTTTATTGTTAGTAACTGTAGCAGCGTTGTAACGGGGGAAACTAATTTGTTTGATTGCCCGTTAATGAAAAAATAACGCTGTTTTATTTATCCCAGAATTTGGTCTACAACTTTTCGACCCCAGTGTAACTCCACTTAAAAAATAAGTAACACCATTAAACATCAGGGAACTGTTTACCACCAGAGACTCCTGTAAGTACTTAAGTATTGTTCAAATGTTCTTAGGTCAGGAACTGGGACTTCTACTGGGTGCCAGTAACTTGGATTTAAAGGTTATAGAGCAGGCTACTCTCATTCTTGTTCATCCTAGAATAAAATGAGCACAAGATCACACCATTGTTGGCTAATGAACACAACCCGAGCATTGGGGAGCTCACATCAAAGGCCACAACTGACACAGCAGAACACACAAATTGTCTGAGCTCATGGATTTGGAAATAATGAAATGCTTCAGAGGGTGAGAGAGTGGGTGATAGTTAAAACACAAAGTGGGGTCCTGTGGAAAGAATGCCTTATGTGATTTTGGTTGGAAAATTCAAATAGAGTAACAATCTAGTTCTGTCTTGAACAAGTGTTCCCCATGGGTCAATGCTTCACGTCTGATTATGTGAGTGACTGGAGGTAAATGCGGGAATGTGGGGGGTTTGAAGAGCTTCTTCTTACATCAGCAGAAAAATGCAGTCTCCATAGAAACTTGGCTTGCTGTGCTCAGTGAATGAGGACAAGTCATTGAGCAGGACAGGCCTCTCCAATATTTACCAAATGACTCCCACAACTGTTTGTTGTTTAGAGTTTCTTCACTGACAGAAAACAGCAGCCAACTACATGCTCAGAAACTTGTTAAAGTTGTTAAATCAACAGTAAATAATAGGCAGCTGTGTTTACCATAACCTTTATATTAAATACAATAACAATGTACTTCAGTAGGTTCTTGCGTAAAATAATAAACAATATTTTACAATTATTCATTTCTTTTATACGTAAACATAAATACAGTGACAATGTTCCACTTTTCTGTGTAGGTATACAACAGTTCTTTCTGGTCTTTGAAATCTGATTGGTGGAGAGGAGTGTGTTATTCTAGTGATAACAGAACTCCAACCGTTTCACCGTTTGTATCACTCCATTTGAGGCATTTTTTCACAGCGAGTCATGGTGGACACCCAAATTCACTGTCATTTTATAAATAAGCCACGGAATGTAGTTTTAAAAAAAGTTTAGACAAGAATGTGTTTGTTTAGACTTTAAATATGCGGTTTGTTAATAAATGTGCTTCGAAGTTTTCAGAGATGTGAGCTTCGGGGAATCAGCAGCCGTTCAAGATCAGCCTAACCTCGCCCAGATCTTCTGGAATTTGCAGATGGCTCTGATGTCTCTATAGTGGTTAAACATGAGATATAATTCATTTTGGGTAAATCTAATGGACAGTCTTTGGTCTCATTAATCTATTATTTGTTCCAGAGCAAATAGTTTTGGCTGAAGGCAAATCTCATCACAATATATTTTTATATAACTTTGTTATATAAAAGTGCTGCCTTTGTACTTCTGACTGAATTGCCTAGCAACACTTATGATGGCTGTTGTTGTTTATTAAATATTATTATTCAATAAGTAATATTTCATATAAATAATAGTAATATTTAATAATACTATTTAGTATTAGCAAACGTGTGTGTGTCTGTAATGGTGATTTTAGTTACATTAGATTAGATGGGGACGAGACTTTTTATGAGTGAGTCAGCAGTGAAGACTTTTATATTGAAAGAGACTGAAACGCTCTTGTAAACAAAGAAGTTATTTTTACTTTCATCTTGTAAGATGCAGCCAACAAATGCACTGAGCAGCGCTGGCATCAGAAATCACCCTTAACAGATAAAAGGATAGTACGACAAAGATATCGCTTTCCTCAGCGGACATTCAAATTGATGTTTTACTATAAATATGAGATTAAGCTGAAGAATGAATGCTGTATCAGATGCAGGTAAGTCTATCTCTCTCTCTCATAATACTCTACGTAATACAGTGAGCTTTCAACAGTTTTGTTTTTGAATTAGTAACAGAGGCTTGAGTTTAGATGTTAAACTGTCGAACTGAGATTTGAATCCAAGGCGGACGGAAATAGTTTGCACAGAATAGGGTTTTAAAAGACACTCCATTGTTGTTTCTTATGTATTTACACACTTGTGCTGTCAAACTGTTGAAAAAACGCAATATCACACTTGTAGCCATTGACTTTGACTTTTTATCAAGAAATATCAAGCATTTACACCGACATTCAAAGGAGACTTAGCATGTTGGAATGAACCAGAGGACTCTTAATTTCTTTCTAAATGAGGCATTTTATATACAGAAACTTGATGAATACAAGTCAACAAAAGCTTGTTTGTTTTTACTGAACCCCAGTGAGAGTGAGAACAAAGACGATGAACGGGTAATGTTTCATCACTGTGTTGAATTATGGAGGTTTTTCAGAGGGCAAGGACAAAATGTGAGAAGTAGGTTGTAGTTACTGCAGAATCCATGAGAAACCTCAGATGTCTCACACATAGTGGCTCCAAACATTTGACTAGTCTTGGGATCTGTTGAGAACCAGCACCTAAAAATACAGTTCAGTAGTTTGTGGTTTTGCTAATGAGAACATGTGTGATTTAAAGCTTCTCTCATGACCTGGGCTTTAATTGGGATCGTGGCATGTAAGCCCTGTGAACAGTTTGGGTGGGCAACAATTTCTCTGAAAACTGACAGTGTTTTCAGTGCTCAAGCAGATATAATCCTACATGAATTGAAATCCTTTGAAACAATATACAACCCCCAATTCCTTAAGTTCTTGACTTTCTTTAATGACTTATTTTTCTAGCCAAAGTCTATTGATTGTAATACCATGTGCGGCCGTCTGCCTCTCTTGTAATGTTTCTTTTGCCAGTGAGGCACTTATTGCAATAGTTTCCTTGGGTCGCTGAGACATTTTGATGTGTTTGTCCCACCTGTTGTGCTGCTAACAGGTGGACGGTAACCAGACAAGAACCACAAGAAAGAATTACACACAGCGTGGTATTAGAATGAGCATTATGTTGGTTCAAGGACTGTATAATTACAATATACACGAGTATATTAATAGTGTGTGCACATGGTCACTCATCAACACTGCCTCTATCATTAAAACATCTATCAACATCTGCAGCTACTGCTTTTTAATTTCCTAAAGCATCTGCAGTTGTTGCCATATTGAGACTTGGAGAAACCGATTATACATTTTCCTCCATATCTCACAGATTCCTTTTTGGATATTAGAAACATATACACTACTCTTATTTTAACTTTTTTGGAAAGCAATTAATACTTCCATTCAAGGGCGTGTAAAAATTGATTTAAAAAAGTGACAATACAGATATGTATAATGTTAAATAAGACTTCTGCTTCAAATAAATGTAGCAGCACAACTGTATTCAACATTTAAAGTAATAATAGTAATAAAATGTTTCTTGAATGCCAAATAAGCATATTACAGTAATTTCTGAAGGATCATGTGACACTGAAGACTGATGCTGAATATTCAGCTTTGACCACAGGAAGCATTTTAAAATATATATTAAATAGAATTAACATTTTTTCAACTTCTCATAATATTTCATACTGCTGTTTTTACTGTATTTTTGTTTTAAAACGTTTTGATGAGAATGGAGCAACGACTGCTGAAAATTCAACTTTCACATAATAAGTTACAAATAAAAAACAGTTATTTTAAATTTGAATAATATTTCACAGTTTTGCTGTTTTTACTGTAAAAATGCAGTTTCAGTAATAAGACACTTCTTGTAAAAACGTTAAAAACTCTTTCCCAAATTATATGTTCCAACAGTGAAAGTACCACTAAAATATTTGTATTAAGAAACAATAATATAATATAATATAATATAATACAATATAATATAATATATAATGCTTTAAATAAAATTAAAAAAAAAAAAAAAAAAAAAAAAAAAAACATCTTAAATTTAAAATATGGTACTCCTAGCTCATTTAAAATAAAAAAGAACAACAAAAAATAGTTTACCTCAAATAAATAAATAAATAAAAACTTTACAAAATAATTTTTACTATTTCACGTAGCGGAACAATTACATTTCAATGCAAATTTTCACGTTCACGTTCGTCCCACCTCACAACTCCGTACTATAAGTATCATAGCAGCTGTTCGGTAAAAATGTTCTTGCCGCAGTCATTTGCTTTGATTAATTGCTGTTCCTTCTTGATTCTTTTAATGAAAGCTGAGGAGACCAGTGATTAAGGCATGCCAGTTTTAAAACGGTTTTGCTATATTTTTAAAAGTGGTTGTCCACAAAATACATTTTTACAATGGCAGGGAGGAGGATGAGGTTAAAGAGTCTAATAAATTGCTTATGATAGAATGTGAGGGGAACAGCCAGCCTTTAAAAGCCATTAAAGGCAAGCAGCTTGAAGCCCTAATTACAGGGACTTAACATCAGGCTGTGCTGCATTCATGCTGTGACGGTCAGAAGTTAGCCTCTGTTTTGGCCTGCTGCGCTAGAGGAAGCAAAATAGACTCTCCCTGTCAGAGCAATGAAGAGCTGTCCTGCGCATTGCTAAGACTTTCAGTCACATTGCCAAGAAACCAAATGAGAAGAGAAAACGGTGAGAATGCAAATTCAGACTTCAGCGTTTAATAGCACTTGACTTTATCCATGGTTACACCCCAAAAAGCCATTAAAACATATAATAAATAAGTCTAAATAGCCCCTGAATGCTCTATTATGGGTCTGTGCCAACTAAAATTCCACAGGAAGAAAGATGAACTGTAGAGGAGATGGAGAAGAAAAGAGCTATGAGTCGAGAAAGCAACTATAAGGAAGTATTCATGTAACACCTCTTAACCTTGGCATGCTCTGTTTTCTTCGGGGTAATTTCTCCTCTGGGCCCCTGTTGCAGTTTTCTAATCAATACCACATTGAGGGGAAACGAATGTCATACTCTTTATGTAATGTTATTAGTTGCCAAATGTTCTAGATGGTGCATTAACTAAAAGTTATTGAAATTCTGTACACCACACACCCTGAGAAATTACTCAGAGACAAAATATAAAAAATATTTTGTCTGGTTCAACCTAGCATTGTTTGACCAAGGATACGGGGCTAAACATTTTATAGCAAAATGCAGACGTGATTTAATCTTGCTGTCTAAATAGTCTGTTTAGCTTGGGTTTTAATTTGTCTAATGGCCGACACAAGCAGCACTGTGTTTGATGTTAAAATGTGCACTTTGTTTGTAGAATTCCAAGTAAACAATGAAAATTAAAATTCTAATCAGTGGAAAGACGGAACAAAACAAAACATAAACATAAAACAACTTTTTAGGCCTAAGGGGCCATTCACACACATTTATGCAGTTAAAAAAACAAGACAAATGGGCAAAAAACATGTGTTTTTGAACATTGCGTCATGCAAGACAATGCAAAAGCCGCAAGACTCAAGCACAGTTGTCAAACACATCCATCTACTGTGTGTCTACATAGAAAAAGAATGTTAAAGTAGTGCAAGCCTTTTTTGAGGAACATGCACATATGGTTTATTTGTTATTCTCTGCACTGCCACAAGGGGTGTTATAGCGTAAATATTCACTTATGGTCAGTTTTGTCTCTTTTATATAGAAGCCACTGAATAAAAAAATAAAAAAAGGTAATTGCAACTGTATATCATATATAATTGTGAGATATAAACTCGCAGTTGTGAGGAAAGTATTCAGATTCGCAGAATATATAGTCTCAATTATGTGTTATAATCAAAATTGTGAGATATAAACTTGCTTTTCTGAGAAATAAAGTCTTGTGTATTATAAAACAAGCTATAAAGCTATAAAATCTGAATTGCGAGAATATAAACATGGAATTGCGAAAAAAGTTTTTATCAGTTTGTGGTTTTTGAGAGTTTATATCTACAATTCTGACTTTACAACTCACAACTGCTTGTTGTCAGAATTGTGAGATATAAACTCGATATAATGACTTTTTTTCACATTTGTGAGTTTATCTCACAATTCTTATTTTACTTCTCAAAATTGCGACTTTATTTCTCAGAATTTCGAGTTTCTAACATGAAATTCTGTCTTTACAGCTCACAGAATTGTAAGATGTGAATTTGCAATTGTAAGCAAAAAGTAAGATTTAAGAGATAAAAAAAAAAACTTGTATTGAGATAAATTGTAATTAACTTTTTAATTTCTGACTTTTTTCTCACAATCCTGATATTTTTTTCTCAGAACTGTGAGACATAAACTCGCAATTGCAAGTCAGAATGGCAGGATATGAAGTCGCAGTTGTGTTATAAATTCAGAATTGACAGAAATAAACTTAATTTTTGTAGAAATAAAGTCAAAATTGTAAAAAAATATAAACTTGCATTTCTAAGAAATAAAGTCAATAGTGTGATATAAACTTTTTGCATTTAAGCTGTAAAGTCTGAATTGCAAGATAAAAACTGGTAATTGTACAAAAAAAAGTCGGAATTGTGAGATATAAACTTGAAATTCTGAGGAAAGAAGTCACAAATGCGAAATATAAACTCGAAATTCAGAGGGAAAAAATTGCGACTTTATTTCTCATAATTGCAAGTTTTTAACACGCAATTCTGACTTGACAACTTGCAGAATTGTGAGATGTGAATTCACAATTGCGAGACAGTCCGAATTGAGAGATTAAAAAAAACTTGTAATTACCTTTTTGAATTTATTACTCAATGGTGGAAACGGCTTCTGACTTTTTCTTGCAAATTCTGACTTTTTTTTTCTCAGAATTGTGAGATATAAACTTACAATTGTGAGAAAAGAAGTCAGAATTGCAGGATATAAAGTTGAAATTGTGTGCAATATAGCCAGAGCTGTGAGATATAAACTTGCATTTCTGAGAAATAAAGTCAGAATTGTCTGACTTACTTGCAGCTGCGAATTATAAAGTCTGAATGGCGAGATATGAACTATAAATAAGAGATATAAATCAGTTTGTTTATAGCAACTTGTATAATAACACAACCAGTTTAATAGCAGACAGACATCTGAATGTAACTCCATCACGCCAATAAGTACCGAGGTATGTCTGAGCTTTGCATCTGTGTCGTGTAGACTACATGTGTAAAGTATATTTCAGCCCTCAAACAACCAAGTAATTAAATAGCCTGTGAGACTGCAAGACCTTAAAGTTATATTTGTAACCCCACTGACTGTAAATCACAGAGTAATATAGTGCTTTCAATTAGTTCCGTCTTGCTAGTGGCACCTCTGGTGTCTGAGTAACAAAAGGCCTTCTGACAGCTCTGTGCACGCTCCTCAGTTCCCGTGTTGCCCGGGCGTCCAGTCACGTTATTAAATTCACCACTGGCAGCGATACCTGGAGGGCTCGTGCATTTATGTCACTCCGTCATTGGGGATAAAGGCTCTGGAAGCCGTGACAATGCAATTTCATTTCTCCCTGCTTTTGTAATGCCAGAATGCAATAAAACTGTCTGGCCTCATGTCTGGCTCCAGTCGGACTGTTTTACTGACCCAAAATTCTAGCCCTGAAAACTATTAGTAACGAAATGTCAGATGTAGAATAATGGCGTCTTGTTCCTTGTAGGTTTAGCTGTTGGACACCATAAAGCAGCTGCTGGACAAGTGAGTCACTAACTACCCGGGAGGTAAACCTCATGTTTTAATGACTAACCTATACTGAAATACTGGTTGAGCTACAGGTCAAGTCAAAGATTTGCTTATTTGATTTGGCAAACTTAATTTTGGTGTTTGGAGGTCTGTGTGTGGGTATTAAATGTCTCTTATCTATTAAAAGTTTATAGAGTCATTTTGGTTTCTTGCTTTTTGGTAGAAGCTGATGATATTTAAGTGAATAGAGGTGGCAAAGTTTTCCACTGTAGATGGTTTTCATTTTGGTGGTTTTGGATGATTTTTTGGGAAGCTGCAGTTACAAAATGCCTGCCGTTTAGTTTTTCCATCGCTGTAAGCAGGATAGAGCTGCAAAGTATTAAAAAAAAGATTCAAAATCATATATATCCGTACTTTTTAGCTCCCCTTTTCTGTATTATCTTTTATATAAACCATGTGATTAAATGAACAACCAATTTATTTGTTTAGTCCGAATGCCCTTGAGGAGAGAAATATATTCACTGGACATATCAGCCCAACTGATGCATAACATTTGCTTTTAATAATTAAATTTGTGGGAGTGTGCTGTATAGAGATGTTTTGACTGAATTATAGCCGGCTTTTGCCTGAATTGCAGACCGGGGAAGGTCGTTCAGAAGGTTTGTAGTACAAAATAAATAAAATATAAATGAACTGATTTACTACCCATTCATAAGAACTTCAGCTACTGCTGTAACAAAAAAGCTACAGTACTGTGGAGAAATCAATTGTATTGATAATGGTTCTTATTTATTTGTTTGTTTGCTTTAATTTCATCTGACAATATCTTATCATCAACAGGTAAATACTGGCTATCAATGAACTTTATTAAAGTTATTTAAAATTATTATTATTATTAAATGTAAATGTAATTTATATATAATATCTATTACATAAAATATATTATAATATGTAATTAATTAAAATTATTTAAAATTATTATTATTAAAAGTAAATGTAATTTATGTATAATTTCTATTACATAAAATATATAAATATATTAAAATTTGTAATTAAGGAAAATATTTACATTTTATTTAACATTTATGTATGTATTTATTTATTTGATTGTTTATTTTTGTTTTATCAGAGAATCTCATCATCAACAGCTAAAAATTGTTGTAATTATAATATGTAATTATAATTGTTGTAATTATAATATAATTGAAATATACTGTATATATATATACACACACACACACACACACACACATATATATATATATATACAGAAAAATATATATATATATAGCAGAAAAAGCTTCTTTAAAATGCATAAAAAATCCCAAATACGTGATTAAAAATGCAGAAAAAAACAGTAACATTGTGAAATACTATTGCAATTTAAAGTGGTGGTTTCCTGTTTTAATATACTTTAAAATAGAGTTTATTTCAGTGATGCAAAGCTGAATTTTCAGCATCATTACTCCAGTATTCAGTGTCCTTCAAAAACCAAATGCTGATTTATTATCAGTGTTGGAAATTGTTGTGCTGCCTAATATTTATTTATTTTATTATTATTATTTTATTTATTTTTTTAACATGATACTTTTTTATACTTTGATGAAAAATTGTTAAAAAGAACAGCATTTATTTAAAATAGAAACCTTTTGTAACAATATAAACTACCATTCAAAATTTGGGGTAAATCAGTTTTTTTCTTTCTTTCTTTGGTTTGAAAGAAATTAACACTTTTATTCAGCAAGGATGAGTTAAATTGCTAAAAAGTAATAGACATATTGTTAGAAAAGATTTCTATTTTGAATAAATGCTGTTCTTTTTAACTATATTTGCATCAAAGAATACTGAAAAAGTACACAGTTTTCAAACAAATATTAAGTAGCACAACTGTTTCCAACACTAAAAAAATGTAATCAATTATCATATTACACATTGTGTGACACTGAAGATAAACATACATGCATTTATAAATTATTCTATTTTTATTAGTTAGTATTTTATCACTTCTACTGAATAAAGAGTGGGATGTTATTGATTGATATTTAATGGGTTTTTTTTGTTTTTTTTTACCATTTCCTAAATTTTTCTATGTGTTTCAGGTTATTTTTCTGGACAGAAGTGCGTCGTTGTTTATATCTTGAGCTGCAACGACCTCACATTTAGCGTTAATAGCACGACTAATTACTTGCAATTAACGTCGGCCTATTAGGGAAATTGATCTCGCCATCGGCAACGATTTACTACAGCTGTTGTTTCTAAACATCAAGGGCAATGTGCTTCTGACTGATACTGCTGGCCACATGTATTTCTACAGTCAGAACAAGCAAACAGAAAGTAAACAGAATCTTTTGTCTCTGCTGTATCACATTAAAGGTTGAGCAGTGATTATGTGGGCTGGAGCGGCTTGGCAGGAAGCTACAAAAGCAGACAGTGCTTCTATCTTGCGTCCACTCATTCTAAACACTTGATTTGTGATAAAATCAGTGCAGGGTCATCATTTAACTGTTTGACACTATCAGAAACCTGATTGTGCAACTAATATAAATTGCACATTTAAAACGTTGAAGCATACACAAGGACGCTGAAAGCAAAGGCTGACTGTAAGGTCATTAGAGCCCGATCAATAATGCAAATGAACAGACAGTTGCAACAGCGAGTGTGACAGACCATTTTAGATGAGCACCACTTTGAACCTATTAGATCAGCGCAGAGACAGCTCCCCTGGGAAATACAGGTTTAAGGAGATTTTATTTTGGTTTGCATTTATTCATGCATTTATTTATTTGAATTTGAGAGTATGAGATGGAAAGAATTAATGTGTTTCTTTATTCTAGCCACACTGCTCATTACACCTAATGTACGGTTAATATTGTTACAACAGCTAAATGCATAAATGTAAATGCTTCCTCCAAAAGTTAATTTAATGCACTTTTTGAAGTCTCCCTAATGGACATTTGTGTCAGTTTGAGTTTTTACCCTTAAATAATATAATATATATGTATTATAAGTGTGTGTGTGTATAATATTACAATATTACAAAATATAACATTAAAAACTTTTTATGTAAAACTGTGCAACAGCGACACCAGCAGGTAAAGTTACAACGAGAGCCTGCATCTCTCCTGCCTTCCCTGAGCCCATTAATTTTAACAGACTCCCTAAAGCATGGGGTGAGTTTGGTGGGGGGTAATTAAGAATGAATGTGGGAAAGTCACGTAAGAGGAGGCAATGCCTCTATCACGATATGATTGGATATGACTGGCTATGATCGGCTGTGATTGGTTCATGTGATAAATCCCGCCTCTTGTGTTCGTGCGCGTTCCGCACTCGCGAATCAGTCTGAATAAATATAATGGCGATAATGGAAAATGTGAAAACATGATCTGTGGGAGTTTTTAGTTAGTAATCAGCTTTTAAAGTAAATCTCTGCATCTGTGACCAGTATTTACCGAGCTTTAATGACTGATAATCCAGAAAATAAAAAATAGTTCAACGTTAACTATTAAAAGCAATCGCTGAACATAAGTTCACAATTGTAAAATGCTTAAAATCACTCATTTGATTAGATTCATACTTGGCTTCAATAAATTAAATATTGATTACATTGTTAAAGGATTAGTTCACTATCTTCAGTCATAAAGGAATTATGTTTTTTGAGGAAAACATTTAAGGAATGTTCTCCATGTAATGGACTTCTATGGTGCCCCCAAATTTGAACTTCCAAAATGCAGTTTAAATGCACCTTCAAAGGGCTCTTGACAATCCCAGCCAAGGAATAAGGGTCTTATTTAGCGAAACGATAGGTTATTTTCTAAAAAAAAAAAAATAATAATAATAATTGCAATTTATATGCTTTTTAACCTCAAACGCCTGTCTTGTTTAACTCTGTGTGAGCTGTTTTTCCCCCGTCCTGACAGTTAGGGTACACCTAAAAACTCCTGTTGAATTTTCTTCTCCAACTTCAAAATCATCCTACATCGCTGTTTTTTAACTTTTTTTGTAAAGAGTGTTTGATCTTCTTTGCATGTTCACTTTGTAAACTCTGGGTTGGTACTTCTGCAGCGATGTTTCTGATGTTGGAGGAGAAAATAAGATGGGAGTTTTTAGACAAACCCTAACTGTCATGACCGTAAAAAAAACAGTTCACACAGAGTTAGACGAGACAAGCGTTTGAGGTTAAAAAGTATCCACAAGTTTCCTAGCATGAAATACCATTGGTATACTACCCATGTTCTTTTTTACAGTAGTGCCCCTCAGAAATAGGTGGATAAAAATTATTTAAAAAACAAAAAAACAATCGTTTTGCTAGATCAGACCCTTTTTCCTCAGCTGGGATTGTTTAGAGCTCTTTGAAGCTGCATTTAAACTGCATTTTGGAAGCACCATAGAAGTCCTCAAATGTTGTCCTCAAAAAACATCTTTACAACTGAAGAAAGAAAGACATGAACATCTTGGATGACAAGGGGGTACATTACCTGTACATTATCTGTAAATATTTGTTCTGGAAGTCAACTTCTCCTTTAATGTAAAAAAGTTTTTTTAGTTTTTTTCTGATCTATTTATTTATTTATTTAAGTGTTTACATATTTACTTAATATCATTTTATATTTTCAGGCAATCTTTTAATCAGCTAAAGAGTTGTTATAATTACTCGTAACTTTAAAATGATTGAAATGTTATTTATTTATTTATTATTTATAATTTAATTTAATGCAGTTTTGTGCTAATGAACATCTGTGTCACAGTGTTTTTACCCTTAGATGGCAGTCATGGGTTGTGTTTGGCACTCTGCATGACTGATGACTTGTTTTATACATGTTTCCTTACAACATTTCTTTTATATTCTCTTCCTTCTATAATTTCCCTCTGAAAGTGACACTAGTTTGATTAAGTGCTAATCATAAAAGACACATTTTCCAAATGATTAGACCTATTGCTGAAAACAATAAAAAACATAAAATTTTAATGACCTCATAAAAATACATGATATCTGGTTGGCCGGTCAGGTGGAGGAGTGCTGACTATGTATAAAGTAGATTCCCCAGGGCACAAAATATGGCACACTTAAGTGAGTATTTATGTATGATTCGACTTCAAGAAATTTATTGATTATTCCCTCCAATGTCGTGCCTCTACACGCAGCACTTTCCGTTCTCATTCACAGTTTGCGTGTGGATTTTCTGTTGTGTCAGCTTGAAAAAATAACGCATGAAAGGAGATGTAATTGCAATTACTTGCCACTTAATTAATAGCTTTCCTTTCCCAGTCTTCATAAGCTCATTTACTCAGCATGCAATACTTTCATTAGAAATGGACTTTCATCTTTATACAATTTATATTAATGAATTTGTTTTATAATCAAACTTAGCATGAAAGTGCAACCCATTTTACTTCTGTTATGTATGTTTGATTGATTTTATCCATCAGGAATGGAGCAGAATCATGAAAGTAGGCTTAGTGAAATGTCCCTTGAGCTCAACTATGGGAAGGATGTTCTGCTGACATCATCCCAGTTGGCTGGAGGAAATGTGGACTCCCCAATGTTAGGACAACAGTGCTTGTTGGCATGGAAAAGCTTCCTAGTTTGCTAGTTTTACACAGTGACAGTGAGTGGTGGACAGCTTGCCAGGAGTGGTGGGCGAAGGTTTGGCTTTCATTGTGGAAACGAGGCGTGAACACCAAATCATCTGCCATCTGTTTTCAATGTCATCAGTATAGATGTTTTTTTATGTAAACATCATGCTTTCTTTAAAAAATGCAATAGATATCATAGTAATAGATATTAAGATGCAGATTTTGAGACGTAAACTTAATATAAGTTTTTTGCTAATAAGTAAACTTAATTATGTCAATAACCTGCAATTGTGATAAAATTCTGAGAATTCTAAGGGAAAAAAGTCTGAATTGTGACATAAAAAGTACACTGTTACTCTATGGCGGGGAAAAAAATAAGAATTGCGAGATGTAAACAAATTTTGAGAGAAAAAAAGTAAAATGGGGCATGGGACTCTTTGTCACAACTATGTGTGAAAGATAAGCACAAAGACGAAGGTCAATGAAATCTTGAAATCTTAAAATCTTGAAACCAGTACAAGGAGTTCAGGGGTGTGACAGTTCGCTGCTCTCCTGGAAGGTGCGACCTCACCCCGCAGAAAAACAAAGAAAAGAGGGACGGACGGAGGGGACTTAGGAGGTGGACAAAGGAGTGAATGTGGGATGGCAACAGGAAGTCAGTGGAGGAGGAGGTTCCGGCGGAGGATGGACTCCCAAGAGGAGTACAACAAACAAAGTCCACGGTGGTGACGACGGAGGGAGGAGCCAAGGAGAAGACAGAGGGGTCCAGGGCGGATCAGACAGAGGGAGGAGCCAGGGTGGAGACAGAAAAGACCCAGAGCAGGAGGAGCCAGGTGAGACCCAGGCCGCAGCCATGATGGTGGCCCATGGCGGAACTGACAGAGGGAGGAGCCATGGCGGAGCAAGTGGAGACGGAGAGCCGACGAGTCCAGGCCAACCGAGAATCCGGAGGGCCAAGGCGGAGTCCAGGGCTCAGGCGATCTGGAGGTCTGCGGCGGAGACGGAGTGACAGAGGACTGAGGCAGAGCTGGAGGGAGGGAGGAGCCCAATGAAGCCGGTGGGATGAAGCAACGAGGTGCAGCCTGAGGCGATGGCAGGACGATGACCAACCAAGGCAGAGCCGGAGAGACGAGGGAGCCCGGTAGAGCTGGTGGGCCGACGGTGGAGATGAGGGAGCCAGGAGCTGGGCCAGAGTCACTGGGTCGGAGGGCCAACGCGGAGTCCAGGACTCAGAAGCTGGAGGTGGAGACGAGGGATCCTCCAGCCACGACACCGATGGAAACTGGCAGACTTGCAGCGAACCCACCACACAGATGGTGGGGTGAGGGTTAGCAGAGGGGCTGTCAGGAGACAGAGGTGGCGTGGCTGAGGCAGGGATGAGTGGATGAGGTAAGAGAGGGAGGGTGGATGGGAAATCCAGGCAGGCAGACAGAGGGTTCAGGATCAACTGCACTCAGCGGAGGTGCAGTGGGCAGGGCTTTCCGCAGCCTCCTCATGCTCCACTGTAATTCCGCAAGCTATATAGCCGGCTCTCGCACCTGGTCGGACGTGACAGGCTTTGGCTCAGGGGCGATCCTCAGCTCTGTCGCTTTACTTGCCGATGGCTCATCAGTCACGCTGGGCTTTGGCTTTCTGTCCGCGGTGGGCTCGGGCTCATGCTCCGCAAATCGGGGTGATGGTAGGCTGGGCTCTGGGTCCTGCTGTGAAATGTCTGCAAGGTGTGGCTGGACGCTGATGTTATGGTCTACATCCACATCGTCCACTGTGAGTGTGGATCCATTCACCCACAGCGTGAAATTGACGTAGTCTTTCAGGGTCCAGTGCAGATCGCCCATGGGCAGGACGAAGCGGGCAACTCCTCCACATAGTTCTCCAGATTACGTCCATTTTGAAAAATAAAAACAGTGATCCCATCAATCATAGTGTTGTCCCTTCTTACATTACAATTAACTTAATTAAGACACACTGGTAATACAAGGTCAACTCATAATGACATAACAAGGGCAGGAACAGGAAAACCATATATGGGCACAAGAGGGAAAAACCAATACAAAGAGTTCAGGGGTGTGACACTCACATTATGAAATAAATGTTTTTCTCCAATGCATGTTGACCAAAATTATTGGCACCCCTAGAAATTCATATGAGTTAAATATCTCTGGAGTATATTCCCTTTCATATTTACATTGAGCATGAAATTGTCCAGCCATAACTTCCAGTTTCAAAGAAATATAAATATAAGGAACATAAAGGCCAAACTCCCTCAATCATCCATCACAGCAGTTAAAACCAAAGTATATAGTTCTGATGTTCAGAACAAGATTGTTAAGCTTCACAAAATAGAAAGTTGGCTGTAGGAGAAGAGCTAAAGTCCCCATTTCCACCATCAAGGCAATTAGGAAGTTCCAATCAACTAAAGATGTTACAAATCTGCCTGGAAGAGGATGTGTGTCTATAAGATCCTAATGCACGATGAGGAGGAGAGTTTGTGTGGCCAAAGACTCTCCAAGGATCAGAGCTGGAGAATCGCAGAGATTAGTTGAGTCCTGGGGTCAGAAAGACTAAAAAAAATCAAACAGCCTCTTACATCACCACATGTTGTTTGGGAGGGTTTCAAGAAAAGTCTTCCACACTTATCCAAAAATAAACTCCAGCATATTCAGTTGTCAGATACGACCGGAACTTCAAACAGGACTGGTTTCTATAGTAAGATGAAACTAAAAAAGCTTTTCGGCAGTAAACCCACTAGATGGATTTGGTGCAAACAAGAATAAAAAGTACCCCATACTGCTGGATCTTTAATGTTTTGGGCCTATTTTTCTGCTGGAGGTCCTGTACATCTTGTTCAGATACATGGCATCATGGATTCTATCAAATACCAACAGATAAAAAAAATCTAAACCTAACTGCCTCTGTTAGAAATCTTATTAATGGGTCATGGTTGGATCTTCCACCAGGATAATGTTCCAAACATCAGAATCAACACAAAAATGGGTCACCTGACCTGAACCCTATAGAAAATGAGTGGGGTGACCTGAAGGAGAATCTGGAGAGATTCTGTATGAAGGAATGGTCTTTGATCTCTTGTCAGATGTTCTCCAAACTCATCAGGTATTATAGAAGAAAACTTATTGCTGTTATCTTGAGAAAGGTATGTTGTAATAATTGGGTGCCAATAATTGTGACTGAACTAAAAGGAAAGCATTTATTTCATAAAGATGAGACTTTCCCCTCAGTTTGCACTGTTTTACTTCATTGAAAGATTCAAATTTTGAATTTTTTGAATGAAGGATTAAAAGTATAAACAATGCAGATCAATTTTCACAGCCACCTTTGCTCATATTTACCAAGGATGCACTGTACATGATAAGGTTTATTGTATCATTTTACACTCTTTTTTATGTACTAAAGATTTGAATTGTATATTTGTGAGCTTTTCATTTGCAGTTCATCAAAGTGAATTAGAGCTTGGGCAGTATCAGCAGACTCTGTATCGATAAACAATTTATCCCCAAAAGTAATTATTGTAAATGTAATTGTCTTTGATTCTGAGAAGTAATAGCTACAGTATTTCCACTGCATTACAGTCCTTTCAACCTACAGGATCTTTATAGATATCTAATGACATTTAAAATGGAAACACCAAAAAGTGATGAATATAGAGGACCTGTTTTGCACAAGCTCCACTGACTGCCTTTAAAGGAGATTTTAACATTGACTAACAGGAACCTTGCACTGAGGTTGGTGTTTGGCTCATAGTCTTCCTGTTTACCTTGATAACTGCCATTCTGTGGTGTAAACTTGTGAGAATATGTGTCTGTGTTGACGAGTGAATGTCAGTTTTTCGGTGCCCGTCTGAGGCAGTCTGTTTTTGCGCAGAGTGATAGACTTAAAAAGTTGCAGTTACTGTTAGATTCAGAGCAGACGGCAAACGCTCCTGCCACCTACTATGTGAAGTAGGAAACTGAGAAACCTCAAGTGAAGTGTTTGCCGTGGACTGAAACTACTTTTTCATTGTTCAGTGAATGAGTAAAAAATGTTGTTGAAACCTCAGTACACCAATGAGTCAGCAGTTTTAGCGTAGTTTCACATGAAGTGACCTTCATTTTTTACAACTCACCTCTGAAATGGGACTGAAAGAGGATGCATGACTAAGAATGATAACTGACAAATTGACAGTTGTAAGCAAATAGCGGTTATACCTTTAGTGACGGTAGTTGAAAAGCTTTTTTGACTGCTTTTATAAAGTGACAATGACCGTTAATCTAAACTGTTATATTTAATCTGTTAAACTACTATAATAATTAAAACATAATTATTTTAATAGGACCAATCTAGCTTCTCCAACCCTATGCCTTTGGTCTAAACGGTTGGCAGTAAAATGTCATCAGCACTTAAATGGAAAGTTTTGTGGCTCATCTTTGCGTGGTTTTACCCTTCTTTTTTTTTAGATATAAACAACTTATCTTATAATCTCATTATCATAAAACATTACAGGTTGCCACATCAAAACAAACTGGAAAAAGATGTTATATCTATGATCGTAATAAAAGGGCATGAAAGTTATTTTTGAAGTAATGATCTAAAAATGTAGTGTAGACAAGCAGTTTGTGGGTTATTCAAAGCTTGACTATTTTGGGGTTTGGGGTGAGGCGCGCACACACGCATTCGCACGCTTCTCTGACAGCTGACTATGACCTCTTCTGCCCCACAGACTAACAGATTCAACCACACATACACACCCTGGCACATGCATTCAAGTGTTTTTTGCTCCAGTTGCCTTCTTTAATGATTTCAACATGAGCCTGCCAATATTTTTTATTTTAGCAGTGCTTTTGAATTTTGCTTTCTGCAGGGACATGCAAGGTAGGTTCATATTGTCTCAGGTTTAATTCTTTTTGCATAATTTGATCAGGTGGTGCTGTTGTGTTTTCTGGCCCTTTTGAACATCCTGCAAATTTTCTACAGGGCTAGATATAAAAACAGACAGATTTTGTATGAAATAATGTGAATTAATAGCATATGGTTAAAAATGTAAACATACCTGTGCATTTTAGTCATTTGAGTCTGTCACTTTGCTCACACTGAGAAGACATTTCCTGAGAAAAGGGGAAGAGAATTATTGTCTGGCTTTGCAATTGTGCATAATAAATATAGTTATTATTTCTTTACATTAGCGTGTGCTTTGAATTGTTTCTATTTTTATTTTGATCTTTTTTTTGTGTATGTGCAGATTATCATAATGATAAAATCTGTTGCTCATTGAGAAGATCTGCATGCAATGAATGAAGATTCTTTCACAAATTCTGCTTTAGGCATTTCCAGTGACCTTCCGTATTTTCATTCTGAAACTAATAAATGCTGAGGCATGGAAACAATCAATTCTGGCTTGTATTTGTTTGGTAGTACTGATGAAATTAGATCCATAGAAAAGATTCAGTTATTTAAAAAAGAAAAATGTGGTTTAAATTGTTCAGTAGACATACAGTAGCAATGCAGAATGCATGGTGCTTTATCAGTCAGCAAAAAGTGCTTATTGCAATTGTGTGTTTTGCTGGCTTTATTTATTTATTTTTCTTGCTCAAGCCATTATTGCAAGATTTGTATCAGGGTATCATCAAATCAGGGTGGCAATGACACATTCAGCAGCTGTGATTTTGAACACTGAATTGTTTTTGCATGTAATCAGTTACATGACGTACAGTGGTATGTATGCGGTTTACAGCAGCACGCAACATGTGTGTTAAAGAACTGTGTTGGAAAGTCTAGTCACATGACTGAAAAACCAAAAACATCTGCTTCCTTTTGTGCAAAGCAGTCTAATTTCAATCTCAGACTATGCACTGCATGTGAATATTGTCTATGCAATGCATTTTTAAGATAATTTTAGCTTTTCTAAATAGTGAAAACAATTCTGTCATGTGCATGACTATTTGCTCACTTGTCATTTCAAATCCTGGCTGACTTTCTTTCTTTCTTTCTTCATTGGAACACAAATGGAGACATTTTGAATAATGTGTAATGTGCTAGTCTCTCTTTTCTATCACAATGACTGGAGTCTGGATGCAAAAAAGGATGCAAAAGCATCATAAAAGTAGGCGACATGACCTAAATTTAAGCCTCTTCTTCACACAAACTATCGTATGACAACGTATCGAAGCCTTGCCTCACTCTCGAAACTGCCGTTTAGGAACTAGTTGTTCAGTTCAGCTCCGTACACACTGCACGTAATTTCTGTAAATTGTAAATTCTGTAAATGTTTGTATATTGTAAGTATTTTTCGGGAGTTAATGCAGTTGTCGAATACAGTTGTCAGTTGCGTATTTTAGTAAATTATATATGTACAGAACGCGATTAAGGAGTGAAAGGTGAACTGACATCTGAATTTAGCTGCAGTGTGTAGGTAGTCTTAAAGGCACAATGATTAAGTTTCCGAAACTAGAGGGCGCATATTCAAAACAAACAACCCTGATAGCACAGGTAGATCTTGGAGATGTCTATTTGACGTCTGCATTTATCTGCAAGACATATTTTTTAGATTGTTTGCTCATCTGCAATACGTCTATAGGATGTTTCCTTTCAGATGTCAAATAGACGTCTATTAGATGCCTTTAAGATGTGTATGATTCAGAATATGCAAAACTGACATCTTACAGACGTCTGCCAGATGTTTGTACACAGCAGATGCTTTCCAGATCAAGTGATCTTTAACAGACATCTTGCAGACGTACGCGTGCTATCTGGGAAAGAAGTTTGATGATGCAGTGATTGAGTGTGGAATCATGGAAGTTGTAGTCTTCATCCTCACAGCCGATGCAATCCGATGGGACATGGGCAGAAATCATGTCCATGGATGAGCTAATGTATTAAACACTTATAAAGGTCACTGTAGTATGAAGCAGGATGGGGCTGAAAGTCATAGAGCGATTGCTAATGAAGGACTCTTTATTATTTTTATTAGAGAGGCGACGAACGCACAGAGTTGCTTTATAATAGAACTTTCAACACACTCTAATGTATCTAGTATGATAGTTGAGCGCTGCTTAACCCGATACACATGACCGGAAGGAGTGGAAGCACTCGACTGTGGTATAATATTAAGCTCCCCTGTTTTCAAGTCATGTGTCGCGCTAGTTTCTCATTAGCAATTGCTTCAGCGTCCTCCTTTCACTTTCATGGCTTTTCAGCCCCACTCTGCTTCATACTGCAGTCACGTTAATAAATCTTTAATATGTTAGCTCATCCATGAACATGATTTCTGTCTGAGTCCCATCGGATTGCATGGGCTGTGGGGATGATGACTACATCTCCCATGATTCCACACTCAATCATGGCGTCATCAAACTACGCCTTTGTTTCTTTTGAATATGCGCCCTCTAGCGGTAAAAATTACATACTGTGACTTTATCTTTCATTAAACGGAAAGAGCAGCCAGAGCATTCTTCCACAAGGAAAAAGGGTCTTTTGGGTTTTGAACCACAAGAGGGTGAGTAAATAATGACAGAATTCCTCCTTTTAAGAAAGTGATTACTTAATTTACTTTGGGTTACATAATGTATGCCCTTCAGGATTAATTTTACAAAATGTTAGGGAGTGTTAAATGGGCATGTCAAGAAATCCTTTTGTTGGCCGCCCTATCACAAATGAAGAAATAAAAAGTGCCAAGTGCCAAAACTTACCCAGACAATGCTTTATATATGTAGGGTTAGCAGGGGACACAATGGACCTAAACAACAAATAAAACTAGATCTTTCTGTAATGATTTCGGTAAAGATCTGTCATTAAATATTTTAGTAATATTTGTCCCTCTTTTTTAGATTCAGATTCGGAGACCAGAGACTTGGTTCTTGACCAAACTGTGACAGGGATTTTGGGGGAGGAGGTCTACTTGCGTTGTCTGTACACTGGACAAAGTGAAATCTCGTTCTCCTCCTGGAACCGTTTCGATTCTACAAAAAAGGCAAAGAAAATGGCAGGCTACAAAGCAGGTGGCAATTCTTTCAAAAGAGAAAACTTTGACGTCCCAGCATCAAGTACAAACCTTACTGTAAAGGTGAACGTGACAAGTTTTGATCAAGAGGGAGAGTACACATGTGTCTTCGACTCTGATGAGCATGAAATAAAGGACACCGTGTTTCTTAGTGTTGTTGGTGAGTATGCAAAAATGTAGTCATACCATTTTAAAATGACATGAGTAAGATTGAGTAAATAATGGCAAATTCGTCAATACCTCTGTTTTGTCTCTAAGCTCGGCCTGATGTTGACATAACTCTGAATAAGGAAGTTGTGAATACAACTCTATACCATGCTGTCACTTGCTCTGCCTTTGGTGCCAAGCCTGAGGCTGTGATTAGATGGGAAATCTCTGGTGCCCTTCCAAGAGACGACATCTTCTCTGTGAACATGACTAATCCGGTTCATCCCAATGGCACAACCAGTTCAATCAGTGTACTTCGCTTCCCCCTAATTATGAATAATGAGAGCACTGTTACCTGTGTGGTTGAGCATCCAGCTTTTACTGAACCCAAAAGAGCCAACATAGAGGTGGATACATTTGGTAAGTTCTGTTTTTATAGCTAATCAAAAGGAAAAGACAGAGTGTGCAAGACAACATAAGGCACTTTTCTGTTCTTTTGCATTGGCTAAGTTTGTACACAATGAAACCTAAAACACAGAACTGAGAAATCAATTTGGTATTCTCCTACTGCCTTCTCTTTGTGCCAAGGTTGCAAGTGTTTCCTGTGGTACTGTCACATTTGTAGCAGCTGTCTGACCACAAATGCAACAACTTGTGAAGAGACAGTATAGATGTGTTCCTTGCAGAATACAAAAACTGCAAAATTGCTAAGTTTACCATTTATTATAGAACAAAATACATTTAAAAATGGCTGATAAGCAAACTTATGAATACTGATGACCTGTGTGAATTGTTCTCACAGCTTGCAGTTTATTTGATTGTTTTCAGACCTGATGCAGCTAACAAAACCAGCGCAAAATGTAGTTCTGAACATTATTTGCACAGTGCAGTTCTTAATCGTGCAAACTTGTTAGGAGTTATTAAATATGCAGCGGACTACTACAGTCTAGCATACTTTTTAGAACCATACAGCATCATTTTATTGCTATCCCTGCTATTTAAATGTTGCGTCATGTGTCTTGACATATACCTGTTCTCCAGCATTTGTTCATTCACTAAGAAAATACCTTGCTTGGAGCTATAGTTAGCGTCTCCAACAGCTTGGTAAACAGACAGCACAGCTGTTTAAACTCCTCTAAACTGAAATGTATGCTTGTTTAACCTTCAAATTAAACTCATAGATACTTTTCTCAGTCTTTGAAAAAGAACAGTCTCCTTTGCATGAACTTCCCCTGTTCTTATTGGCACTTTTCTTCTTTTTGACAGTTTCTCCGTGTATAAGCATGGAGACTGTCTTGGTCCAAGAAGAAGGAGAAGACTTTCAAGAGGTCACCTGTATAGCATCAGGAGGGAGGCCACATCCAAATATCACATGGATACTGCCTGAATTTAAAGACACACCACCTTTACAGAGAAATGTCTCTAAAGCAGATTCAGTTGTCAGTTCGTATCGGTTCCCTTCAGATCCTTATGAAGGAAAAAATATCTCCTGTGTCTTTAGCTACACATTTTTCCCATTCATGGAAACAAGAACAAGCACTTTGCCAATTTACTGTGAGTACCAGAACTATTTAAACTGTATGGATGCAAAAATGTAGCGATTTTTAATTTGTCAAACTTTTTTCCATCTAGATCTTTCCTCACTTCGGCTGAAGGAACTTGATTATGCCATTAACAGTGAGAATCAGACTTCACTGGCGTTTGTGGAGGGCGACACGGACATTACAATCAGGATGGATGTTATGGGCAATGTACCAAGTTATAAAATTAAATGTTCCAGGTAAGATGTAGTAATTGTATCCCTTTGAATATGAGCGTAAAATTATAATAAAAAATGAGCACTGATACAACATAATGATACTGTCAATTTCATCCACCAATGAAAATGAAAATATTGGAGTGTGTTTACTATAGAATAAAGACACTGAGACAAGTTGTAAAAAGCTTGCTTTGCACTTTCATATCACTTGATAAAGGGAAGGCCAACCACTACCTGAGGATGTGGATGTGGTTGGCAACGATCTTTTTATCAGAGGACCTGTTGAGCTGCACCATGTTGGACAATATCTCTGTCAGGCATCTTACCGTAGACATCAAGTTTCCCTACAGTTCACAATTGAAATAAATCCAAAAGTCCTACTGCCAGGTACTATATTTGGTGTCATAATATCATCACACTGTATTAATATTCTACACTCTACAACTAAAGATTGTGAACTAAAATGTGATTTATTTTATTTTCAGTGACATTTCCCCCAAATGTCAGTGTGAATTTAGTAGAGAATTCAGACTACATTCACATTGAGTGTTTGGCCTCCAATGCTGTTCCCGCTGCAAATGTGTCCTGGGTTCTTCCACAAGAGATTAATAGTACAATTCACTCTAATGCCACTCACTATAATGGATCTTATTCTGTCAGAAGCATGTTGACTGTGCCTAGCTGCATGACCCGCAAATATGTTATTGAGTGTGTAGTCGACCATCCTGACTTCACTGAGGAAGAGAAGCATCAGATTGCTCTACCTGTGTGCGGTAAGACATTGATAGATGGATGGATGGATGAAACGATAAATGAATGGATAGATAGACAAATGGATGGATAGATAGGTGGACGAATGGATGGATGTATGCGAGGATGGATGATGGATAGAACAATGGATAGATGGATGGATGATAGAAAGATGGATAATGGATGGATGCATTGATGGGTAGATGGATGGATGGTGGATAGAACAATGGATAGATGGATAAGTGGATGATTAGGTGGATGTATGGATAGATGGAAAGAACAATAGATGGATGGAAGAAAGGATAATGGATGAATGCACTGATGGTACATGGATGGATGGAATGATGGATGGATGATGATGAGGATGACAGAAGGATGGACAACAGATGAATGCGTTGATGGGTAGACAGACAGATAGAACAATGGATGGATGGATGGATGGAGAGAGAACAATGGATGAATGGAAAAATGGATGGATGAATAGAATAATGGATGGGTAATGTATGATTGCATTGATGGGTAGATGGATGGATGGATGCACAGGTGGATGATGGAAAGAACAATGGATGGATTGATGGTTGATAGATGGATAATGAATAGGTGGATGAATAGATTGGTGGATGGATGAATGGACAGAAGAATGGATGGATGATAGATGGATGGATAATGGATGAATACATTGATGGGTAGACAGATGATGTATGGATGGATAGAATAATGGATAATGGATAGAACAATGATAGATGGAACTATGGATGGATGAATGGATGATAATGATGATAGAAGGATGGATAATGGATGAATGCCTTGATGGGTAGATTGGTGGATGTATGGATGGACAGAACAATGGATGGATGGATGGTTAGAACAATGGATGGGTGGATGATAGAAGGACAGATAATGGATGAGTGCATTGATGGGTAGATGGATGATTGATGGATAGAACAATGGATGGATGGATGGAAGGATGGATAATGGATGCATGCATTGAAGGATGGACGGATGGGTGCTGCTGACATAGGCAGTTCACTAGTGTTTAAAACACAGACATATATCAAACATTCTGACATGTAGTTTGTTTTTTGTTTGTAGCACCACCCAATATAACCCTGCAATCTAGTGTTGAATGGGACGGTGGCATTGCATACGCAAGGCTGGTGTGTTCAGTGCAGAGCCAGACCCCAGCAGCGGCCATCACCTATACTGTAGAGCGCCATGGCATTGATGTTAGTTTTAGTGAATTTGTAATGACTCAACTTGAGTTTCAGCAGAGTCATGTGGTTGTCGCTCGGAGCGTGGCACGTATTCCTATTTACTCACATGCCGGATGCACCGTGACCTGTGTGGTTGAGCATAGAGGGTTAGAGAAACCAGAGAACAAGAGCATTGTCCTCCCATCCTTAGGTAAGTTTTATTAAATTTTAACCCCAAAAACAGTTTGACACTTGAGCCAGACATGTAGAAATGTATGATTGTGATTGCATCAGGAAGCTAAATGTCAAGTCATTCATACATTTTAAACATGACCTAATTATCGCTGTGAAACTGCTGTGGTTATTATAGCTTGAATTGTAAGAAATAATCTGCGTTCAATGTAAGTTAAGCAATGTAAGACAGCAACTTTACAGCTGCTTTTACAAAATCAACACATTAAGTAATGACTTTTTTTTTTTGCTGTCAGGGCTGTCTAAAAGCCGTGTGTTTCTGAAAAACAAGACATACACTGATATTTGGCATGCTGTGTGTGAGTACAGCAGCGATGGCGTGAAACCCAACATCTCCTGGGTCCTTCCTGATGCTAATGCAACTCAAGTGACTACTGAGTTCAAATATGGTGTAATTAAAGTAGAAGTCAACTCAACTCTTGAATTTCAACTTAGTCAGTATGAAGGGAAAGATTTGATATGTCTGATCCAGAACAATCTCGGCATCGATGACAAACGGACGATGCGTGTTCCAAAATACTGTAAGCGTATTGCAATACTGGCGCAACTTTTGACTGTTCATTCAGTAAATGTATTTTATTTGCTGAATGCAATCCGTTTTTTTCCCACTCAGCTATCTTATCTATTGAGGTTTTAAACAAAACCACACTTGATCGTAGAAGTCATGGCCAGAATGAGCACCGATTAGCACTGCAAGAAAACCTCTCCAATCAGAAGATACTTCTCAGAGTCCACGGCAATGCGCCATCATACAAGACAACATGTTACAGGTATGTTGAGTAGTGCATGCTTAAAGGATTAGTTCACTCCGCAAATAAAAATTCCTGATAATGTCTTTCAAGATGTTTATGTCCTTCTTTCTTCAGTCAAAAAGAAATTAAGGTTTTTGAGGAAAACTTGCCTGGATTTTTCTCCATGTAGTGGACTTGTGTTGAAAGTCCAAACTGCGGTTTCAGTGCAGCTTCAAAGGGCTCTACACGATCCCAGCCGAAGACTAAGGGTCTTGTATAGTGAAATGATGGGTCATTTTCTAAAAAAAAATAATATGTATGTAAATTTGTATATTTTTTTAGAAAATGACAGATCGTTCCGCTAGATAAGACCTTTATTCCTCAGCTGGGGTCGTGTAGAGCCCTTTGAACCTGCATTGAAACTGCAATTTGGACCTTCAACCCGCTGATCCCCACTGAAATCCACTATGTAGAGGATATGGAGAAAAAGCCTGGAATGTTTTCTCATAAAAAGTCATTTCTTTTCGAGTGAAGAAAGACATGAACATCTGGGCTGACATGGAGGTGAGTAAATTGTCAGGAAATTTTAGTTCAGGAGTGAATAAGCCACAACATACTTAAAAATCCAAAGTTAGCGCTCAATAAAGAAAAAAAAACCCTAAAAAACATTATGGGGTAACTAGGGATAGTTAAAGATTGTGAGGTTGTAAAGGATTCTTTTTGCTTGATAATACATGCTACTCTATTAAACTAAATCTAAAAAAAGACAACATTTCTCATTTTTATTTAGTTTAACTTGAGTATTAAAACTAATTAATAAAAATGAATATAAAATGACAATCAAGTGTCATTCTATAAGAACACTCAGTGTCTCACAGGGGCTATTCACCCCAAAATTAATATTCTGTCATCATTTACTCATCTCCATCTTGTCTTCAACCTTTATGACTTTGTATCTTCTGTGGAACACAAAAGGAGATATTCAGCAGAATGTTCATGCTACTCTTTTCCATACATTGAAAGTGAATAGTAAAATGAAATAAGTTTAAGCTGAAATACTGGAATCTAGTAAATAGTAACACTAAAAATAAAAATAGATTAAAGCTAAATAGAAATAAAAAATAATCATAAAAAAAAATTAAAAACTGATAAAACTTACAAAACCACAAGAAAAAATACAAAACAACAACAATCAAATTAAGATTTATTTACTTACATTTTACGGAAACGTAAAATATTAAAATAAAAGCTAATTCAACATAAATACATATTATAATACTATATGTGACCCTGGACCACAAAACCAGTCATAAGGGTCAGTTTTTCTAAATTTTGATTTATACATCATCTGAAAGCTGAATAAATAAGCATTGATGCATGGTTTGCTATGATAGAACAATATTTGGCCGAGGGTGCAAAAAAATGAAAGTATTGAGAAAATCACCGTTAAAGTTGTCCAAATAAGTTCTTAGCAATGCATATTACTAATCAAAAATTAAGTTTTGATATATTTACGGTAGGAATTTTACAGTATATCTTCATGGAACATGATCTTTACTTTCATTATTCCTAATGATTTTTGGCATAAAATAAAAATCAATCATTTTGACCCATACAATGTATTTTTTGGCTACTGTCTTATACTTAAGACTGGTTTTGTGGTCCAGGGTCACATATAAATAATACAAAAATAACACTGAACTCCAGTATTTGCCAACATTCAGTTTCACTGTATTGATAATGCAATGGTAACATGTTTCATGAAAGAAAGCCATGAGTGAGTAAATTATGACAATTATCTTTTTTTGTGTGTGTGTGTGAACTATGCCTAGACATCCATTCTTAACTTAGTTTTGTTTGTGCTAATTTCAGACATATTGACCAAATCTCTTCTAAATCTTCAATCCCTTAGTCTCCAGAGAAAAAGAGATTGTTATTTAAGACATACCTCTGAATTTTTCTCATCCCAGGCAGGACGGGTCAGCAGCTGAAACAGAGGACATGGCATTAGTTTTTAGAGAACCAGTGTCTGAACAGGATGCAGGACTGTACATATGCCACATCTCGTACCACCACCACATGGCTAAAGTTTTCATTCGGGTGGATGTAACTAGTGAAGAGACTCAACACAGTGAGTTTGCCTAGATTATCAACACTTGATAGTAGTGTATAGAGGTGTGGTGAATTGGTTTGTAACAAATGTCTGTTTTCCACAGTGATATTCATCATTATTTGCTTCTCGTCTGCCGCTGCAGTCACCCTCATCCTGATTATCGTTTTGGTTGTCCTCTGGTGAGTAGACTCGCTTTCTAACAAACTTAGGTAAAATTCTGCTGTTTTCTTTTTGAATATTACCATACAGGTGAGATCGGTGTAGGCAAACAGGAAGCTAGGTAGCTTACCTAGACCAGCGACATGCACAGTGTTCATAAACAGGATACATGGTGGCTTGAACAGGCTGGCAGAACAGACCACATCTACCGCAGCTCTGCTACACACGCGATATAAACATACTCATGTTCATGTCTCAGCAGTGGAGAATGATGTCAATTTAAATCTTAAAGTATCTGTGGCTTTTTGTTTTAGAAAAAAAAACCCTGACATATAAATTTCCTATTGTTGTTTCTTTCTAGTAAAAGTGGGAGAAGTCACACATCACAAAAGGTACAAACGGTAGACAAAATGTTATATAATCACTACAATGTTTGGTCCACTAAATATCAATGGCTAATTTTTCTTTCTTTTTTTTCCAAAAGAAAAACAGAAAAGAGCGTGAATCTCTAGCTGCTCTAATGCAGGATCCTCGCTGCCCAGAAAGGATGGCGATTCCAGGCACGGCTGGGCCGCACTATGCTGAGCTTAATGTGCACTATTCCATTGTTTTTGATGCTAAAAGCACCGTGTGACACACCTGTTGAATTTTACGACGTAATACATCTGTTTTTGCACATACTTGTGGAGTTCATGGCAGTTTGAGTGCATTAAAAAGGGGGATATGCTTAATAAAATCATTCATTTTCAGGATGAAAATGTAATTTGTGATGAAAAAAGAATATGAAAAATGGCTAAAAGTTTACTCAAACTCAAGCCATCTAAGACTGATTAGATCTGAACAGATTTGGTGAAATGTAGCTTTACACTTGATCACCAATGGATCCTCTGCAGTGAATGGGTGCCGTCAGAATGACAGCCCAAACAGCCAATAAAAACAAAATAATCCACAATCCACACCACTCCAGTCAATCTATTAACATACTGTACTTTCTCCAAAAATGTGTCCAAATCCATGAACTTCTCCAAATCTGTTCTGATTTAGAAACAAACCCATTTACACCTTTAACTATTCCTTTAATATGAATATTTCACTAGTGATCTCATGGGTTTAAGACCCCACTGTATATACACATTGCAGTTGTTCTTTTTTCTGAATTACAAATGCCTACTGTAAGGGAATCCATTTAAGTAGCTTGGCATTCATTTCAGCATTATGATTCACTGTGGCAATTAAGTAGCATCGTTTTATAAATCTTATGAGCACATTTTAAATGTTTTCTTACCTTTTTTGATTGTTATTTTGTTCTGATTTACAGAGATACTTTAAAAGTCCGCGCTCGGTTGGTGTCTTCTCGTTTTCATTCCGTTTCAATGTGTAGCGCTGTAGCGCCCTCTGTTGATGTCATGCATTCTATAGTGGGACGGATCTGGGCCTTGTGAATCAAGCCTGATATTTTGGTTATAAGATTGTACTACCTTCATAGTCTCTGTTTAAATGACGACTGGTCTTCCTCTGTGTTGCTGTAAGGTGTTTATGCATTTCCAGAGTAAATAATATCACTGTGACACTTATAAAAATACAATAAAATACTTGACAAGTTTAAATATGTACCGAGTCAGTTTGTTTATCAGGTAAAAAGTATTATCCAACCATAAAACACAGTTCTTTAAACATCACATTAAATTGTCTTATTATTATATATATAAAATGTACTTTCGTTTTACAGTGATTTACAAAACATACAACGATAAGAGGAGATTTGACCCTTGAGTTAAACTGAATTATTGCTGATAATGTACATTTACTTTATGTTCATTTATCGTTTCTTGTACAGACAAGGTCTAAGTTGAAGACCGATTTTCTTCACGTTCCCGGGTGCTTTTCCTGTCTTTATGAATTCAAAGGAGTGGAAGTGGCTGTTTTCTGTGTCCTAGAAAAAATAAGTGAAAATAAACATCTTGTTCGTTATACAGTAAATGAAACTACATTTTGATCACTAATTAATGATCTGTTGCTATCTCCATGGTTTTACTAAAAAAAATGATTATGTAGAGCATGTTATGATAGCGTTGTTCTTAATATATTCCATTATTGATCTGCATACTTGCAGAACAGCACAATTCTAGTCTGCAACACTGCACACTTGGCCTGACCTTCCATCTCTAGAATACAGCATTGGACCTGCAACAAACTATTATTTATGATAATTAAGGAGGAGATTATTCTAATGATTTAATAGATTTTTGACAGCAGTTCTTTATTATTTGCATGTTTGTCAGTTTTGAACAGTAAGTACGCACAAAAAAAAAGGTTTTGCACAATCATCTAATGAATAAATCATGATCACCAATTCCAAAATATCAGGTTCTCCTATTATCATTTTACTCACTTTGTATTCTGCACCTGTGTTTTTGTTAGGATTTATTAATATTTTGAATGAGCATACATTTTGGGTTTTCAAAAGTAATGACTGATGAAAGAACTGCATATTCTGAGATTTAAACAGATAGAATGTATGATTACGCTTCCATTTACAAGCCGCTTGAACCAAAGGAAGTACAGGAGACAAATATCCTGGTGTAAAAAGCATTAAAAACCCGACTTTACCCTGTTTTCTCTATACCTTCAACAATGTGCTGGACAGTGTAATGGTTTACCTCATGGGAGTTATTACGTAGACAAAAATATGAGGCCATTTCACAGCACCAGCTGCATGTTATGCTAGAAACATGCTTTTTAGAGACTCTTATGCTCATCAAGGCTGTATTTATTTGATGAAAGATATAGTACAAAATGTATTATTATGAAATATTATTTAAAATTAAAAGATTTGGTTTCATTATTTCAATCTTCGATGTTACATGATCCTTCAGAAATCATTCTAATATGCTGATTTGCTTAAACATGTATTATTATCAGTTGTGCTGATTAATATTTTTTTGTGGAAACAGCGATTTTTTTTTTCAGGATAAATTGAAAGCTTAAAAGAACAGCATTTATTTGATTATAAATGTCTTTACTGTCACTTCTGGTCAGTTTAATGCATCCTTGCTGAATAAAAGTATTAATTTATTATATTAAAATACAAAACGGTATTGTTTGAATGGTAGTGTATGTTCCCTGAAATAAACAGCACATTACCTTATGGACTAACTTGAAGCCCAGACTTGACAATGCACCAATGAACGAACGCTCGTTTTCAAATCTACTAGCCACTTCAGCAATTTTAAGAACACCCCTGCAAAAAAAAAAAAAAAAAAAATGGAAACAGGATATATATTGGCTAATTATTAGACTCAAAATGGTTTGAATTTTACAATACATTTTAAAAATAATTGCAATTGTTAAAAAAAGAATAATAATAATTAAATTAAACTAAAAATCAAATAAAAGACAGTTACCCCATCACCAGGACTCTGTTTGCTTCTGCCAAAAAGTCTCCCAGATTTGTCCCCATCAGAGAAAGACAGAAAACAGCAATATCTACTGTAGAATCACGAAGCGGCACCTGTGGAAAAAGTAATAAACAGTGCTGCCTTTAGCATTTTGGCTGCATTACAAAGCAAAGTTTTATTACCACAATAACTTACTTTTGCCATGTCACATGCAGTGGCAAGATCACAAACCGGAGCCAAATCAAAAGAGTGTACTTTATTCTTTACACTCCGAGCAATTTTACAGTCTCCACAGCCAAAGTCTGCAACAACTAAAGAAGCTGGTCTGAAAAAAAAAAAAAAAAAAAAAAAAAAAACAAAACTCAGTGATATTCAGTGCCTTCAAGATAGAAAGACATGACAGATAGATAGATATCTCACTTTTTACGAATATAGGAAATGATTGAATCCACAGGGTTTTTGGGCCAGTGTTGAACTTGTGTCGTGTAGCCCTTGTGGTAAATCGCAATGGCCTCTGGGTCCTGTTGAAACATGCGTTTGGCCTCACCGCTGGTAGACGTGTAAAGCAGCTCATTGATGTAGCGGAATCGAGCGGCTTCTAACCGCTTCTCCATCTTTGTCCTTAAAGCAGTTGAGGGGTCAGGAGCCACTTCCTCTTCATCACCCTTCAAATTTACTGTTGTATCTTTTGGCTCTTCTGGTTCCTCTGAGGCTTTATTACTGTCATCAGGAAGCTGCGACTTTAAAATACGACGCAGCTTTTCTGCATGCGATTTTTTCATCATTTTAGAAGGTTTCCCTTTATCTTTCACTTTATGTGAGACGGTACTGTTACTTAGGGAGTCATCTACACTTCTAGTCCTTGTGCTGGACGTCTCATCTGTTTTACAGTCTTTGCAATTGTCAGCAATGTCCGTGATGGAAGAAATACTATTTTTTTTCTGAGACTTTTTCGTTTTTTTGGATGCTTTATCATGTTTCTTCACTTTCTTGGATTCTTTGACGTCTAATGGTTCTTCCTTCGCATTAGCATCATCGACACCTGTTGTTTTCCCAAGATATTTGTTCTTACACTTTCTTTTGTTTTTCATCTTGTTCCTCCACTGCTTTCTGCTTAGTGTGTTTTCTACATGACTTTCATTTTTCTCCAATTGTGGTCTGACTTCTTTGAGATTCTTATCTTTGCTGGACTCTTGTGACACCTTAGAACCTGCAAACACAAACTGATGTGAAAAATTCAATCATGTTTAAGAATGTAGACATAAAATGACTAGCACATGTCCTCACTTGTTTCTTTTACTGTCTTCTTGTTTGCAGGTAATTCAGCTGAATCCGCATTCACGGTCTTCTTCATTAGCTTGTTCTTCTTCACAGGTGGTTCTCGTGAATTCACTTCATCCTGCTGCTTCCCTTCATTTTCAGTATTAGATGTTCTTTTACGCTTTTTGCACCTTTTCTTTTTTTTTGTCTTGACTGTAGTGGAGGCGTCTTTCTCCTCATCACTGTCCTCAAAAACATTCCTAGTTTCCCAGTCTGGAACTGAACCCAGTGTTTGCAAGGTTCTCATAAGACTTTTTTTACCCACAACCTTGTTCTGTTGGGATAAAGATGCCAGATGAAAAATTCAATTCATGTGATAGACACATACTTAAATAAGGAGAAAATCATAATACCTTGCCGGGGGGCAGGAGACGTTTTAACTTTGTGAGATGATCCATTTGGTAATGGAGAATCAGTCCATTCTTCTTCAGCAAACATGTTTGTAAAAGCTGTAAACCGTGACAATAAATTATACCTAAAGAATTTGCAAGCTAGCTATTAACTGAGTTATCTGCTTGCATATCTTCTCAGATGATAAAATTGATCATAATGTTGGCAGAAATTAATTTTCACATCCCCCAGAAACTTATAACAATATCCCACAACGCATTTCAGATACATTTACGCCGTACTTACATCTCACTCGCTCTTCCACACGTGCAAAGCACCGTCATGTGGATTTGTGTACATCCGGGTTACCGTGACAACTTCCTTTCCAAACTGCTCGGATGCCTGGTTTTCCAAATGCGCTTAATCTTAAACTAGTTGTTACATTGTAAATGGTTCATTAAACTAAAATCATGACTGGTTTTAACACTTCGATTCTTACGGCCTTTGGCTGTAGTGATGGAAGGTACGACTCGTTTCCGCGAATCGGTTCTTTTGAACGGTTCACGATACACAATGATACAAAATAACAATGTACATCTATTAATCTGTTCAAACTTAAAGTTTAAATTCCGCCTGGTTATTTATCTCATGTGTTTCATTCCTGAGCATCAATAATTATTCGCACCTCATTTTAATGTATGAATATAGTAAATACAAACAAAAGACTAGGGAACAGTATTAAAAAACATCAAAACAGTTGTCGATCAGCCAGGTAACAACACGCTGTAAAGTTGTAAACTTATGAATGTAAATTTTTGAACATGTGCAAATTGTTACTGTTTTGTCTTGTGGGATACATGTGTACATCTGTTATGTGTAATATCTTATTCAGGACAGTAGTTACCAAAGAACAAAAAGGCATATTGGCCTTTTTGTGAAAAAAAGATACATATTTTTTAAAAACAGTACTTATCACAGAGATGTGCAAGCTGCATGTAATGTTTCTGGACACTAAGGTGTTATGTGCAATTAGATGAAAATGTATTAAATGTGTTATTCATCATGCAATATATCATATAAAATATTTACTGTTTTTACGTACCACTCTATTAACAAGAACCTCACCTGGCCGTTCAACTTTGATCACCTCTGCTCCCAAATCTCCTAATGTCATAGTAACATTGTGCACCATGTAGACATGTTATTTTTATTTTATTATTATTTATTGTTTTATGTTATTATTTATTTTATTATATCCCAATTGTTGGTCTCTGGTTTTGTTAGGCTTGCACTGCTTTTTTTTTTTTTACATACAATTTTAAACAGAGGATGCAGAAAACAGTAGCTTCAGTGTTTCAGTTAAGATAAAAGATAGTAAAGATAAAAGGTACTAACCATCCTTTGGATAAGCTGTGAGATGGGCTGAATGCTGTGAGAAGCACAGTGAGAAGTGAGAAGCACTTATCTGAGGGGCTCGAAGCTTCTGCCTCCCCTGGACGCTGTCACTGCTGCAAATGAGTGTGCAATCAAATATTAAGGAAGGGTGCCTATATTGCTGCCCATGCCGTTTTTTCCCTTTTTTTTCTTTTCATTTTAATTTGAAAATTTAACTTTCAATTAATACATATTCCAGTGCATGTGCCAAAAAGGTTTGCATACTTGAGTTAAGGAAAGAGGGTTGTAGTAGAAATGCAAACAGTAAAATTTTGTATTTGTACAGTAAACAGGTGTGTGTGTATGTGTGTGTGTATGTGTGTCTGTGTGTCTGTGTGTAAGAGAGAGAGAGATCATGAAGACTTGTATTTGGTTTTTTTCAGTACTCAAATGTTATACCTATCTATGCAATACAGTGAAATACTGCAATGAGCACCCCTAGTCATTATTATTATTTTTTTATTATTATTATTAAACCCTCACTGGGGTCTGAGCCCCCCTAAAATGAAAATACCAGAATCGCCCCTGCTTCCAAGTAGTTTTTAGTTGTTACCAAAAACTTGCTTTTGATTAAAATTTTGTGCAATGTATCTTTGAATCCATTCAATCCCAACAATAATTATATTTTAGCATTAGTCACTACTGTTACTAAAGATCTTACACATACTTGTGGATTAACCATTACAGACACATAAAAAAGGATGAGACAGACTACATCCAGAAGATCTGTGGCAACGTCTCCAAGATGCTTCAAGAAACCTACCTGCAAAGCTACAGTACTGTTTAACGTTTTAGGCAGTTGTGCAAAAATGCTGTAAAATGAGGCTGTCAAAAATAATGTCATAAACAGTTTTTTTTTTTTTTTTTTTTTTTTTTATCACATAAATTCTATTAATTAAATCAACATTTGGTGTGAGCATCCTTTGCATTTAAAGTAGCTTTTGCCCTAGGTACACTTGTGCATCATTTTTCAGGTAGTTTTGCAGGTAGCCCAGATAGCACACGTACGTCTGCAAGATCTTGAAAGCATCTGCTGTGTACAAACGTCTGGCAGACGTCTGTAAGATGTCAGTTTACAAACATTCTAAATCATAAACATCTTAAAGACATCTAATAGACGTCTATTTGACATCTGATAGGAAACATTCAATAGACGTATCGCAGATGAGCAAATGCAGACGTCAAATAGATGTCTCCAAGATGTACGTGTGCTATCAGGAAGGTCTCTTGAAGCATCTTGAAGACGTTGCCACAGTTCTTCTGGATTTAGTCTGTCTCACTTTGTTGTTTCTTCATGTCATTCCAGACTAGATGATGATGAGATCAGATCTCTGTGTGGAGTCAGACTCAAAAATCTCACTGGATTTTTACAATTAATGCCAAAATGAATGTTTGGGAACGTAAACTGATATTTACTACTGACACACCACAGCAAAAATAGAAATGACTGACTTAAAACCATTTTTAGCTGGTGAAAATAGTATTGTTCTAATAATTTTGGCCACCACATCCATCATATTTCATATCACGATTGTCAGAAAAAGTGCACGAGTTTTATGAAGTTATAACAAATCGTAGTACCATAAATTTTCCTCTAGATGGCACCATTTGCTTTCATTTAACCACGTTGACTCTATCCTGGTTTATAAAACTAGTAATCTAAATCTGCTGTTAATCAGATTGTGATTTTATTATTTATTGTGAGAAATCTAAATCTGACAACTTATATTGAGCTAGATCAGTGTCTGATTTCCGAAGCAATGACTACACAAGCGATTATACAACTCAGATATTAAAATTTTTTATTTCTTAATGTCCGAAATGAATTAGTCTACTTTATGCTCATGATATTTAAACTAGTTACAGACCGGTTGTTCGCTTGACAACATGTCAAGATTATGAAAGTTATATTGAGGGATATTTTATGTAGTAAAGAATAAAGTCTTTTAGTCATGCACGATGTACCTAAATAACACCTTTTCCATTTTAATACTCTTCGCTGTGTATTTGGACCATACTGGTTTAAGATAGTCAGTGATTTAACTGTAAATTATCGCCATCCTATGAAGTAGTCCAATGTGGCTCCTGTTACTCTTCTCAGCGCTGGTCAGGATCGGCTCTGATTCTTCTAGCGCCCCCTAGGGGAAGACTAGCAACGTTTGTTAAATATGTTCATATCCGTCGCAGTAGCTTCTACTAGCGGAAGTGGTAGGCTGTGTTATTCATATCAACAATGGCGTCGCAGCAGATGGTCCCCAACAATGCTCAGATGGGCGTTCAGCAAGCGGCTGTTTTACAGCAACCGCAAACTCAACAACTGCAGCAGCAACAACAGCAGCAACAGCTCAGTCAACAACAAGATTTTGATCCCGTTCACAGATTCAAAATGCTGATTCCTCTGCTCAAGGATAGTTTACAGGTTTGTTTTGGTGCCTTTCATTGAACACGAGAACTGAAAGTACCTTGAAATAAAATACTAACATTTAATTACATTTTTTTTCTTTTCAGAACGTCATGACAATTGCTTCATTAAATTTTGGACACAATGCTGCTATTGACAACGGCTTAAGAACGACAGAGTAATATTCTCTTATTATTATGTAAATGAGTAAATAATAATGTATATTGTAAATATGTATATAGTCTGTCTGTTTTAGCTGTTAAAGTACAATTGTGACTTTCTTCTCACAATCATACTTTAATTCTCAAAATTGTGAATTTATCTTTTATTGTAAGGTGTAAACTCTGTAAAGATTACAAGAAAAACAATCTGAACTGTGTAATAAAATGTCACAGTTATTTTATTTATTTATTCCTTCTTTCCTGTGGCAGAATTTAGCTTCAGTAGAAAGATTTATGGTTGCATAAACCAATAAATAATATTTAAAAATATATTTTGTTCTTCTCAAAATGTAGGAAGGGTAACGATGCAGCAGTTCAGCGGTTTGACAAAAGTTTAGAGGAGTTTTATGCTCTCTGTGATCAGCTGGAGCTCTGTCTGGTAAGCAACTGCTGTTTCTGTTGAAAATGTCATTCGGAGATCTTTTTTGATTTCGATTAACATTGACATTAACATTGACATTTTGTTTCTTCAGCGGCTGGCCCACGAGTGCCTCTCACAGAGCATCGACAGCACGAAGCATTCTCCAAATCTCGTACCTACAGCCACCAAGCCGGACACAGTGCAAACAGAGTCTCTATCTTACTCTCAGTATCTCAGTATGATCAAATCACAGATTTCATGTGCTAAAGACATTCATAATGCTCTCTTGGAGTGTTCAAAAAAGATTGCTGGGAAGGGTCAAGGAGCTTGTAATTAGTAGGTGCCAATTTATTTAGTTTACTTTTTATTTGTATTTTGCGTAGCTTTGATGCTGATTGAAGAATATATATTTTTTTGTGTTTTCAATTCCTTTTGTCTGTTTACTATTGTGACAAATGTACTCATACAATTAAAATTATATATTCTTGAAAAGAAATGTGTTTGTCTTATAACATACTTTTTGATCTAACAAGCTACATATGGGTCCTGTCTGCTCAATTGCTAAAATATTTTAGTATTTATATGCTAGAGTTGTTTTATTAGTATTATTCCATTTCAGTATTTATTCGTATGTATAATTAGCATTTATGTTCACTTCTTTTTTTTTTTTAGTAATGTTATATCCTGTCATTTTTATACTTTTTTTAAAATATTTTATTTAGCCTTAACTAAATTTTACTTCAATTTTAAAGTATTTAGCATTTTAATTTTTATTTCAATCAGTTGCGAAGGCATCATATCTATTTTTTTTTTTTTTTTTTTTTGATTCAATAATTATATTTTATTTCAGCTTTATTTGAATTAATTAAAATAATTTTTAATGGTTTACTTTTTAGTATTAACCACACTCTTTACTGTATTTTAGACATGCTTCTTTTTTTTAAAAATCTGTATCTTTTTTCTTCATGAAGTACATTAAAGTGCTGAGGTAATTTGCAACCAACTTACTTATACAAAAACATAACATGCAAACATAAAAACAACTGGGTAGGACACACCCATTGAGATGAAGTGCACTAAACACCAGGATTCTTCGACCAGATCCATTAAATGGTTTGTGGTTAGTTTGTTCACTATTATTACAGCAAATATTATATGATCTACTATTATTAGTTACAGTATTATTGCTTAGAGTTAATGACTTTGCATAATACAAACAAGTATAATAATAAGTATCATCGGTTTAATAAGTAATCCTAGGATTACAATTACTACACGTTTGTTTACCAGTGTGTTAAAATGTTCGTAATATCAATTCGTTTCCTTGTAATTTCATATATTTCCTTTACAGGCGCTAGAAACCCCTTTCACTGTTTGTCAAAGCAAAGCGAAGAAGTCATTCTGGCTTCTGATTGGTCGAGCCGTTGCTCAGCGGTATTATGTTTGTTAACGCAACTGTCAACAAAGTATGATGGCTTTGGTTCATTAATAACATTATTTAGTACTCTCTCGATGTGAGGGATGAAGAATAAAAAGGTGAAACCCTCAAAGGGTGTAAGCAACAGAAAAAGAGGTAAGTTACTTTGGTGTGGAGGTTGTTATTTGTAGCAAATCCGACAGTGTTTTAAAGAGATTTAAAATCTCGTAACCTTTGCGAGGACAAAACCCGCGTCTAAATAGTGATCTGCCTAACTTACCTAGACAGCATTTTAGTCAGCATTTTAGTGTTTAGAGTCAGTAGTACTTATTTGTAGACTGCGCTTCGACAGTTAGGTGAAAAATAAACAGCTGTATTGTAAGTATTGAAAGTTAGAAAACGTAATCTCATGTCTTTCTTACTGTCCACTTTGCAGTGCTCAGTGATGTGTCTCCAACCACCAGTATTCCTCCTCTAGTGGAGGGCCAGCTGAGATGTTTTCTAAGAGTGACAGTGAGTAAAGTGCTGTGGACCATCACTAGACCTCCTCCTGTGACTCTGATCAGGCTCAGATGGTGGGGAGAGTCTTCCAGTGGCACCTTCTTCAGGCCTAGAGATGGACATGTTGATCAGAAAGGGGTAAAATCGACAGCCCGCTTTCCAGTTCGATGTGGACCAAAACAGCTGACGTCCTATTTGACAGGTTAGACTTGGACTGATTATTGACTGAACATACTAAACATATTTAAAGGAGAAGTTCACTTCCAGAACAAAAATGTACAACTAATGTACTCACCCCCTTGTCATCCAAAATGTTCGTGTCTTTTTACTTCAGCTGTAAAGAGAATTATGTTTTTTTAGTTAAACATTTAAGGATTTTTCTCTGTATAATGGACTGATATGGTGCCCCGATTTTGAACTTCCAAAATGCAGTTTAAATGCGGCTCCAATTTATCCCAAATGCGGTCCCAGCCGAGGAAGAAGGGTCTTATCTAGCGAAACAATTAGTTATTTTCTTAAAAAAATACTTTTTAAATACTTTTTAATCTCAAACGCTCGTCTTGTTTTGCTCTCCCTGAACTCTGTGTATTCTGCCTCAACTTCAAAAATAATTTCAAAATCATTCCACATCACTGCAGAAGTACCGACCCAGTCTTTGCAAAGTGAACATGCAAAGAAGATCAAACACCCTTAACAAAAAAGGTAAAACAGCGAGGACGATTTTGAAGTTGAGGAAGAACATGAGATGGGAATTTTTTGACATACCCTAACTGTCACAAACCGGAAAAAAACTGTTCAGGCAGAGTGAGACAAGACGAGCGTTTGACATTAAAAAGTATAGAAATTGTATTATTTTTATGAAAATAACCGATCGTTTCCCTATATAAGACCATTCTTCCTTGACTGGGAACGTTTACAACTGCATTTGGGATCGTGGCACCATGTCAGTCCATTATATGGAGAAAAATACTGAAATGTTTCCTTCAAAAAACATAATTTCTTATTGACTGAAGAAAGAAAGACATGAACATCTTGAATGACAAGGGGTGAGTACATTATCTGTCAGTTTTTGTTCTGGACTTCTTCTTTAACTTTACATGTGTGTGAATTTCAGGTTTTCAGCGGGTCTGAAATGTATCTTTGTTGAACCTGCAGAAGCCATGAATTTATTTATGTTATGCATAACTGAATCTAATATTTCTTTATTCACAGATATGGGCTCATTGGTGCTGGATGTGCTTACAAAGGTTGATCATTTGCCGTTAGCTCGAGCTCAAATTCCTGGGATTGCCCGGCTTTCTTTGTCTAACTCCATAAATGGATATTTCACACTTGTTTCCCCAACATCAGAAAAACTTGGAGAGCTCCAGGTGGGTGAGATGTTCAACAGAGTTCACATTTATTCAGCTGATCAAATTCACTTGTGAATATATTTTATCAAAAACCATAGTTAATCCTATCGCAGCTGAAATCAAATCAACTTGTTTTCTTTCTGGGAATTTGGACTGGGAACATCAAATTAGATAGATTATCAGCACAGCACAAGAGTTATTTATGTGTTGTTTCATGTGTATCGTAGGTTACTCTTGCCCTGGAAGCGTTAACGGAGGGATATGACAGCAGTAGTTCAGTACCCACAACTGATATGAGCCTCGACGCACAGGCTCATCCACAGCCATCCCTGGACCAGGCTGTCCCGAGTGTAAAGGAGACAGCTGGCAGCAGTTCTGGCCACATACCTAGGTTTGTTTTTATCTTTTGGATAATGTGGAGCAAACTGTCATTAGATCACTCTGTTCACATGTTGTTCTTCAGCAACAACGCTCATCCTCAGGACTGATCTTGTAATTAGTTTAAGATTTACTGTGGTCTATGAATGGTCAAGTTAAAGTACAAAAATATTGGATTAAATGTGTAATTTAAAATGTCTTTATTAAAATTATTATTTTACATGAAAAAAGTAATTCTATTGTAATCATTTTCCCCAGTGTTATTTTGGTGTCATTTATATACTATTTATTATTTTTTTATTTATGATCTTTTAAGTTATATTATTATCTCTTTGTAAAACTAATAATAATAATTACAATAATCATTAAATTCAGTTGTTATTATTATGTGTTGTCCATTTATTTTTATTTGAATTACCTTTTTTTATGATTTCATTTAATTTCATTTTAATTTAGTTTTAGTAATATTGTACTTCAACTTAAAGACATGAGGTTTTTTTTTTAGTTACTTGCTAAGGAAACAATTTCTAAACTGTTTTTTAAACACAATTCTTTAGTTTTTAATTTTATCTCAATAAACATTAACAGTAAATTATTGTTCTTGTCCAATATTCTTGTTTTAGAGGGAAGGATTACTTGTATTTTCAAGAAAACAGTAACGTCATGCCAGCTGCTTCTACTGGAAAACCTAAACCTGCTTCAGCCCAAAGTCTTCCAGCAAATAGCCATGCACCTGTTGACCTTTTATCAGGTAAACCTTAAAATCTTGATTCACTGAATTCATTATATTCACATTAATGTTAAACACAGCACTATTTTAGCTTAAATACTTTGTGCCATAGAACATTTATAAGGAATGTTCAAAGGACTGTTCTTTTTAAAATATAGTCCAAAAATTAACATAGTTTCGTAATAGCTCTCAACTTTATGTCAGTATAACACTAAACCAATTAAAAATGTTTCTTTAGAGATTTTGACATCATTGTGATAGTCCTGATGGCAAACCTTTAGACAAAAAGACCAGGCTCTTACACTCTCTTACATGTGACTCTTTTCAGTTATTTACCTGATGCATATGCCAAGTATTTGTTTACTCTTTACTTATTTTTCATGATAAAGTTGACTTATTTTCATTATATTTGACTTATTTATGTTTTTCCTCCAGTTCTTCTGGAGCGTGGGAGCAAACTCAGAAATGCCATGGTGGTTTCAGCCTTAAAATCTGATGTGGAGTCAGATGTTCCTCTGAAGGACATTCCCCTGCCTCTCTCCAAAGACAACACTGATGCCTTGTATGAACTGTTCTTTTTTTATTCAAAAAAGGTAAAAAAAAAATGGCAGAATGTTGATGATTATAAATGGTGTTAAACATTATCTTCCTCCTAAAGGCCAGCCAGACCCTCTTCAGGACAGTTTCTGGAGAACATCCTTCAATCAGAACTCCAGCATCCTTCTCAGGACCTTGAAGAACCAAGTCAGACTAGAGTCAACACAGAGGACATGGCTGTGGATCTACTGCTGGGAAGGTAGTCAAGGCTACCGTTACCTTTAGTTTAAGTGAAGTAAATGGAACTTTGCTCTTAAATACTTGATAAAAATGTGGGAAACTTTTAGAGTGAGTTGAATTATATTGTCTGTGTTTGCAAACTATATGTTTAAATGTTTGTGGTGGCTCTGTTCCTCAGTGTTAATGGATCTGTTCTGCAGTTCTGGGACGGAGAGGGTTCTCTCCCAGATTCTCTTTCTGATCACAGTAGTGTGCTCATGGACAGTGAGCTCAACGACCCTCAGTATGATCAGAGTCTTCTGGAGAACCTTTTCTACAAAGCTCCTGTAAGTCTTACAGTGTAACATGGCAAACTTTTACGTTTAGTTTCCTTAAAGGGATAGTTCACCCAAAAATGAAAATTCTGTCATGAATTACTCACCCTTATGTCATTCCAAACCCGAAAGACTTTTGTTCATCTTTGGAACACAAATTAAGATATGTCCCTTTAAACATATAACTTTTTTTTTTTTTTTTCAGATATCAGATGAATGTTTGGAAGAGGACCATCAGAAGAAAGACCCAGCAGAGAAGCTAGTACACACAGGACCAACTAAAAATGCCCGGTCAGTTACACCAATACAGAAAATCCTCAAAACTCATTTACTTATGTTTTTTTATAAAAGTAAATAAATTAAAAAACCTTTATGTAAATGTTTAAACTTCTTTGTGAATGAACAGAAAAATCATACAATATATTTAGAGTAATAAAAAAAAGTTCAACTTTGAAGAAAAATTCATATCTTCCTATATTTTTTGAAGGCTTGATTCGGAAGATGTGCAGCATTCAGAAGCAGGAGATGATTTCTCTGGACTTAGCATGGATAAAATAGCTTTGCTTGGAGATATTCGTTTTGCCAGGGTCACCATCAGTGAGGTAAAAGTTCCCACTGAGAGTACTTCAAGAAGTCTGTCTAAAAGAGGAAGACCACCCCGCCCCCTCTCACCACAAAGAAATGGTATGACATTTAAGATATTTCACATGAGATAATATTCATAGATCGTATTGGCTAGTGATTTGTGTTCATTTTTAAAAACTAACCTGAACTAATATCCTGTTTATCTAGCTTTTATATTGTGGAGTACCTCTTTCCACTGGTCTCTGCTGGGTATGAAGATGTTCAGCGTGTACCTTCAGAGATTACGAAAGTTGTCTCTAGTAAGGTAACAGATGGCGGTGAGTACATTCTAGAAAACTTTAACAAAAACTAAGAGAAAATATAGCTTTTCAAGCGCTTTAAGGCATTTAAAAAAATATGGAAAAAGACATATTGTTTAATAAGTCTGTAACTACCTAAATCAGTGATTGAAAAAAAAACATTTTTGTCAAATACAGGTATTTTGCCATAGAAATATGATGTTTTTCAAACGTTTATGACTGTTAAAGCGTCAGCTGTGGTCCGATCTCCTTAAAACTTTGCATGTTTGTTTAGAATCACCTGTTGCATGTGCTTGCCTGGCTTTGTGAAGTTTTGAGTTTTTCTTTAGGCTTTATAGGATTTTGGGTAAATTCAGACAAGCGTCTTTTCTAAACAACCCTGTATTCCCAAAGGATAAATTTCAACATTATTATTATTATTATTATTATTATTATTATGATAATTATTGGCCTAGAGAGCCAGGAGAATTGTACTGAGAATTATCTGGTATTGTCCAGATTGAGTAAAAAAATTTGGACTAGTTTCCAAAAGTAGGGTTTTTACATCTTTTCAATTATTCAACAAACAATTTGATTGACAGCAGTGGTACTAGAGGCAAAGTTGTCCGGAATTAGGAGTTCAATCATATGATACGAATATTGCGTGTATGTGCGAAAAACCACACAGTGTATTACACTGTGTATACACAGTGTATGCGATTTACCCCAGTGGATTTCTTTGAAATTTCTATCAGGTCTTTGGGACCTTTTTTGAGATACGCAAATGTCTTTATAGACACTTGTGACACTTTGGAACAAGACCGTGCACACTGATTTCCATGTTGACAGGACAAATGGTTGTGCCATTATAGCCATTTTTATGTTTTTCTTCTCTAGTAGCGCCACTAAGTGGTCAAGCTCCACAATGTTTTTTTTTTTTTTTTCCCTATGATCTCAGATTGAGCTCTTACATAAGTGTTTTGAGTTTGGCTAAGATATCTCATTCTGTTAAGGAGTTCTAGGCATTTTACTAAAAGTGTACCTGCCCCTTTCGAACATTTTGGCATCCCTTTGCGACGGTGAGTTGAAAGTTCAGCTTTTTTGATAATTTTTTATATTAAGTCTCAAGAGAATCTTTCTGCACTGGTTTGGTTCCAATTGGCTGACCTAGGACTAGTTTGCAAAAGTAAAATTTTCAAAAAATGCAAAATACCTGAAAAATTTTCCCAGACTTGATCGAAACTGATGTGTTTTGTTTGCCATGAGCCAAGGATTCCAACAACATAAGACACTTAAGCCTGCAGCTGACAGCTTAGAAGTTATGAGCGATTTTATACTTTTGTTTGCTGTAGCACCCCCGTCAAGCCGACTGGGGCGAGCCTTGGTCACATGGTAGATGGTGTGAGTACTACCATCCCTCCAAGTTTCAAGTCTCTATGACTTACGGTTTGGTCTGCACAATCAGTTTTACATGGAGATCGCTGGTCCGTGATCATTCTGACAATTACAGTAGGGTTTCAGTGCTACGAAGTGGTGTAGTAATCTGGTGATTCATTTTTGTTTCAGTTGTGACGTTTCAGCACCAAAGTTTGTTTCCAGTGAGGTTCAGTAGGTTGACGATTAAACAATGGTGGGAGATGAACGTCACATTCAAGATCTACTCCAGAAATAGCCTTCAAAAGACAGTAAGTGCAGTGTGTGCTAATCACAAAATCAAACAAACCTCAAAAAAAAGCTGTTAGAGGCCTGATCTTCTCTTGTCTGTTGTTTAGCACGTTCTCATTGGATCAGCAATGTTTCCTCTGAGCTCTCTGATGCAGAGTGAATTTCTGAGCATTTCTGCTGCCCTTCCTGTTCAGAGACCAGATGGAAACACTGATAAACAAGCAGTTGGTCCTCTAAAGGTAATGCATCGCTCAAAAGATCCAAAATTAGGAGATTGTATTGATCTCATGATTCTTTGTCCCTTATGTTTTTTTTAAGGTGTCATTTGAGTTGGCAGCAGACAAGAATGATTTCTCTACCAAAAAGAGACCTGCAAAACGAATGCTCAGTCCAGCAAGACCTCTTTCTTCCCGTTTGACTGAAGAGTATGATGGACCACAGGGTTTATGTGTCAGCGACTGCAGAAGAGACCCGTCTCCTAGTGCAGGTGTTCATCAAGTCCAGAGTATCCTGATACCTCCAACCAGATCACGATCCATATCACCACACGTCAGATACCAGAGCTCTCTTCATGAGCCTCTGCGGCAGGAAGAGGAGGAGACTGAGGTTTTACTTCATATGTTGCTCATGGTGCCTGATGGGAAAGATTTTAACTGTGCACCCATGCAGCCCAACGTCTACTTAAACTGTAAACTCCTCGGATCCGATGAAACCGCTCGGTCAACAGTGAGCTGGGGTCAGAAACATCCATCGTTCGGCTTTATTCAGGTTGGTGCTAAACACAGAATCATTCACAAGCTTTAACCATATTACTTAGTGGTGGATATCATCAGGGTTCCCACAATACAGTATTATTTAGAAAATGTAGTTTGTTCTTTGTTTTTAACTTAATTTCTAATATGATACAGGTGGCTCCAGTTGCACTGACCAACAAACTGTTAGAGAGAATGAAGAACAACATGATGGTTGTTGAAGTTTGGTTGAGGGCCAGTAGCTCAGACCATGATAAACTTCTCGGTTTGGTAAAACTACTTCTCCACCAGTTCTACATGTCCTTCAGGTAGATCTGTCTATCTATCTATCTATCTATCGTTCTATCTATCGTTCTATCATTCTGTCGTTCTATTTATCGTTTTATCTGTCGTTTTATGTATCGTTCTATCATTCCATCTATCGTTCTGTCGTTCTGTCTATCTGTCTATCTATCGTTCTGTCTATAGTTCTGTCATTCTGTCTATCATTCTATCATCTATCGTTCTAATGTTCTATCTATCTATCATTCTATCTATCGTTCTATCTATCTGTTGTTCTGTCTATTGTTCTGTCTGTCTATCCCTCTATCTATCTGTCTATCTATCTATCTATCTGTCTATCTATCTATATCATTCTATGTATCGTTCTACCATTCTATCCTTTTATCGTTCTATCTATCCTTTTATCATTCTGTCGTTCTATCATCTATCGTTCTAATGTTCTATCTATCGTTCTGTCTATCTATCTATCGTTCTATCTATCTGTCATTCTATCTATTGTTCTATCGTTCTGTCTGTCTATCCCTCTATCATTATAACTTTCTATCTATCTATCTATCTATCTATCTATCTATCTATCTATCTATCGTTCTATGTATCGTTCTATCATTCTATCTATCCTTTTATCGTTCTGTCGTTCTGTCAACTTTCGTTCTGACATTCTATCTGTCTTTCTATCGTTCTGTCTGTCATTCTAACTTTGTCTATCTATCTATCTATCTGTTTCTATATATATCGTTGTCTGTCTGTCTGTCTGTCTGACTGTCTGTCTATCCATCTGTCTATTTTGTGTTCTATCTGTCTGTTTATCATTCTGTCTATCTATCATCTTTATCATATCGTTTTATCGTTCTATCTATCGTTACATTTTTCATTCTATCTATCATTCTATCCATTATTTTATCTATCTGTCTATCTAGTTAAGGGGTTCAAGCAACATAAATCTATTTTTATTTAAACGAAATGACAAAATTGCATAGAAATGACTAAAACAAATTAAAATTAATACATTTAAAAAATGTTAAAAACAACTGAAATAAAATTTCAAATTATTAAAAATATGAATGATATAATAATAAATAAAAGAATAGTAAAATAACACTGAAACAGAAGCTTAACAGTTTTTTTTTGTTTGTTTGTTTTACTCTGTCTCCAGAGACCCCAAGATCACAGAACTGCTCTTGCAGTCTCAGTATCCAGTGGTTGGAGTGGACAGTTACATGCCTGTGGTTGATGTATTCAGCGGCGCCACTCGTGGAAACCTCAGGGTGTGTCTAGCAATGGGTCTAGCCCAGCAGATCACGGCACTGCAGCGAATGAGGGATGACGAGCTGACCCACGTATTACCATTACCTCGACCAGCGCACATGTTAGATCATCGGCCACATGTGGAAAACAAGGCTAGTTCACTTTAAAACTCCCAAAAGTAGCGTTTGTGCCTAAAGAATGAAGCTTAGTTTGTTTCTAAATCAATGTTCTTGTAGGCCAGTACCACTGTGGATGTTCTGCGTGAGCATGTCTTCATGGTCCGAGTAGAGAGAGTGAAGGGTCTGACGCCTCTGCAGTCCACAGTGTGGGGAGAAGCTGACTGTTACATCCAGTACTCCTTCCCTGCACAGAATGAGTCGAGTGAGGACACGGACCCACATGTTGTTGAGAGCAGTAAGCTGTTTTCTTGCTGACTGTATGAAAAAAAGTTTTTGGTTTTTTTTTTTTTTTTCCTCTATTCGGCTCAACCAACTTTCTGTTTCACAGATGTGGAGCTCAAGGCCTACCGAACTGAGACCACTCTCTGTGTGCCTGACCCCATGTTTGGACATAATGAAACTCATGTCTTGCTGGCTTCTCCTGAAGTCCCGGTGCAAAGAATACTGTTAAGCTCACTAGCCAGTCAGGGGATGAGGAATGGAGGAGGAGTGCAGTTTGAGGTTTGGTGCAGGTACAGTAAATTAAGAAATTGTAGTTTAGTCCTGAATTTTATTTATTACATTGTTGCATTTAAAATGTATTTATTTTATTTGGCAATATGTATTTATTTATTTGTTTGTTTGTTTGTTTGTTTGTTTATTTACGGTACTTACATTTTCTCTTTTATTTGGTAATACTTTTTGGTTTGGTTCTACTCATTTAGTTACTTAGTTGCTTTTCATATTTATCATTTGAAACATGGCTTTTTAGCAGTGTGTGTTGTTTTTTTTTGTTTTTTTTTTAACATTTTAGCATGTAAAAGCACGTTTTGGCATTGCTTTATTTATTTATCTACACACTAGCATTTAAAATGTGTTCATTGTTTGGCAATAGTTTTACTTTTTATTCATTTCTTTTACATTATAGCATTTAAAAACATGTTTACATAACATAGTTTATAAAAACACTTTATGTGGTTTTATTTATTTGTTTATTTATTTATTTGCCTTTTACATTTAGCAAATAAATTGTGTCTCTTTAGCGAAGGTTTATGTTTGTTTGTTTATTTATTGTGTCTCTTGTTTGGTAATGTTTATTTATTTATTACATTTAAGCATTTAAAAACATGTCTCTTTTATTTGGTTTTATTTGTTTATTTATTTGCTTTGTACATTTTAGCATTTAAAATTTGTCTTTTTTTTGGCAATATTATTATGATTTCTTTCTTTCTTTATTATTATTATTATTGTTTTGCATTTTAGTATTTCAAACATGTTTTTGACCATATTTGATTTATGTACTTGTTTGTCTCTTTTATTTGGTAATATTTCTATTTATTTAGTTTACTTTTAACGTTTAGCAATTAAAATGTCCCTTTAGCAATAATTTTTTTACATATTAATATATTTTTTACATGTCAAAGCATGTTTTTTGGCAGCTTTTTTAGCTGATTTATTTACATTCTAGCATTGAGAATGTGTCTGTTTTGTTTGCCTGTTTATTTATTTATTTATTTATTTATACATTGTAGCTTTTAAAAACACGTCTCATTATTTGGTTTTATTTATTTGCTTTTTACATTCAGCATTTAAAATGTCTCTTTAGCGTTTTTTTTTTTTTTGTAAAAGCATGTTTATTGGCAATATTTTATTTATTTATGTTCTATCATTTAAATGTCTTTTTTGTCAGTTTTATTTATTTATTTATTTATTTATTTTTTATTTATTTTTGCGTTGTAGCGTTTAAAGCGTCTATTTATTTGGTTTTATTTATTGATTTGTTTCTTTGTCTATTTATTTGTTTGCTTTTTACATTTTAGCATTTAAAATGTGTTTTTTGACAATATTTGATTTACTTATTTGTTTTTTTTACTTGGAAATATTTTCATTTATTTATTTGCTTTTTATGTTTAAACATTAAAAAATGTTATTTTGTGTTAGCAATATTTTATTTGGCAATATTATTTAATTTTATTCATTCTTCTTTTTATATTTTAGCATTTAAAAACATTGTTTTCATTTAATAATGTTTTTATTGTTTAATTCTGTTTTCTGTATTATTATTATTATTTTTTTTTTTAAACATGTCTCTCTTTGTAAGTAATATTTTTGTAATATTTGTTTGGAAAATATGACTTTTGCAGGTATTATTATCCAAATGTTAGAGATCAGCTAGTAGCGAGAGGACTGCTGCCCATGTCCAAACTATGCGCCATGGTAACTATGCATAAACAGGGTCAAACCGATGCACAACTTTTCTCCCTTCCTCTGGTACCAAGAACTGATCGACCTGTTCACACACAACCTCTGCCCCCTGGTAGTTGCATATCTAATTATCTTAAAACTCCATACAGATAACATGCACATAATCATTATGAATTTGAAACAATGCAATAACCTAAAACCAGCTTTTATCTGTGCTTACCTGTAGGGCTGCTTGAAGTGAGCGTTCAGTACAAGTCTCGACCAATGAGGAGCATAGGAGTGAAAAGTGGGGTTGTGCCATCCCGCAGAGTGACACTGGTTGTGCAGGTGCACAGAGCAGCTGGATTGCAAGGCGCTGCCAAGTGAGTCAATCTGCTTCAGATCTGCCTTTAGCTTTTAACCAATTACCCCAACAGCAATCTAGTTTGATTAAACTGATTCAACATTACATAACCTATAATTTTGGCATTTTTCTTTTGTTTCTCAGAGCTCTTGCAGATATAGACAACTCATTGCAGTATTACTCTGAAGTGGGGCTCAACTCCTTCATCACCATGCAGTTGTCCTTCCTGCCAGACAGTGAGATTCGAAGCACACGTGTAGCGGCCAGAAGTTTCTGCCCAGAGTTTGAACATCACGCTGAGTTCTGCTGTAACCTGCTGGTGCAGAGAGACAGCGGGGAGAGCGTCAGTCTGGCAGAACTCCTGCAGGAGGCAGTGGCCGTCTTCACTATTTACAACAGAGATACACGCAAAAGTGAGTGAGATATGTTTGAGATGTCGTTTTGTCATGACACACTTCTGTTAAGGATGTTTGGATACCTTTGGGCATAGGCGGAGTTTAGACGGGAGCCAATCGTGATTTTGTCTGAGCTATAAAAAAATCGAAGAGTTCATATTTTTTCATTTTATTTATATTATCTTATTATTTTAGTGGATAGAATAAGTACGTTTTGGGTAAAATAATTTCAATTTAAGCCTCATATCCCTCAACTCATGATTCTCAACCTATCTTGATAGAGAGGACTCTCTTTTCGTTATTTTCCCGCTTTTGCAAGTTAACTCTTTGGCTACATCAGAAACAAGTTTCTCAGTTATGAGGAAAGTAGGGCAATTCTAAATGTATTTTAATGTAGAATATGTTACATAAATTACGTTACTTAAATATATGAAATATAGAACATATATAAAAATAAAATTCTGCCAGTGGGTGCCCCACCATGCATAAAAGTAAAACTCCACCTATGCCTTTGGGTTGCAAATTACTCCACCAAAACATGCAGCTTTTTATTATATAATCCTGTCATGCAAAAGATGTGTGTAGGTGTATATCTGTGTTGTAAGGAATGAAAAAGAACATGGCTTTTATTGTGTGGGTAGTTATTTTAGTTTATTATTTTATTTGTTTTTTTTTATTTTTTTTTTTTTTTTTTTTTTTTAGTTCTGTTTGAAAAGGATGATTTTCCTGTTTGGGAAATTTTTAAGTCAATTTGTTTTTATTTATACACCTGCAGTTTAGTCTTATTTTAATATTTATTTTTTAATTAGTAGTATTATCACTCCATTTCAGCATTTTAAATATTATGTACTGTATATTTCTTTCATTTCATTGTAGTGGCTGATACAACAAGATCAAAGGACATTGTCTTGGGCACTGTGAAAATTAGGCTTGCAGATCTGATTTATAAACAAAGTGGTAAGAAAGTCTTTAGGATTTGATATATATATATATATAAAATTGTAGTGTTAATTTATATGTAATGTAGTGTAATGTTTGTACATTTCTATTTAGCTTTTATATTTTAGCTTTTAAAATTATCTGCTTTGCTTGAAAATGTTTTTATTGTGTTAGTTTTATTTAATTATTTATGCTATTTTATCCAAAATACAGTAAAACAGTACTATTGTGAAATATGTTTACAATTTAAAACAACTACTTTCTATTTTAGTATTACTTGTTTTTATATGTTTGTGGTAATTTACACTGGCATTCAAAAGTTTGGGATCAGTGAGATTTTTGTTTATATTTTTAAAGAAGTCTCTTTAAGCTCATCAAGGCTGTATTTGCTCAAACGAAAATTGTGAAATATTATTACAATTTAAAATAATGGTGTTCTGTTTTAATATGCTTTAAAATATAATTTATTCCTGTGCGCACAGCTGAATTTTCATCATCATCTCTCCAGTCTCCACATGACCCTTCAGAAATCATTCTAATATGCGGATTTATTATCAATGTTGAAAACAGATTTTGCTGCTGTGATACTTTTTTCAGGATACTTTGATAAATAAAAAGTCCGAAAGAACAGCATTTATCCAAAATAGAAATCCTTTTTAACAATATACATGTACAATATATATATATATATATATATATATTTTTTTTTTTTATGAATACCTTTATTTAGTAAGGATGTGTTAAATTGATAGGGATAGATAGTAAAGACTTTTTTTTTTTATTTAAAAAAAAAATTTTTAATCAATTATGTTCTTTTTAACTTTTTATTCAGCAAAGAATCCTGAAAAAACTATCACAGGTTCCAAAGAAATATTAAGCATATTGATGATAACGGAGTATCAAATCAGCATATTAGAATAATTTTTGAAGGATTGTGTGACACTGAAGAATTGTGTAATGGCTGATGAAAATTCAACTTTGCATGAAAGGAACAAATTTTTTAAAATTATTTCATAATTTTAAAAACTAGTAAAATAGAAAAACGTTTTTTTAAATTATAATAATATTTAACAATATTACTGTTTTTTTTCTGTATTTTTGATCAAATAAATGCAGCCTTGATGATCATAAGAGACTTATTTAAGAAACTTTTTAACAGCGGTTTGTATGTAATATAATTTATTTCCTTTTTTTTACATTTTAGCTTTGTAAAACCTTGTCTGTTATTTGGCAATGCTTCTAGTAAAGTATTGAATATTAATAGAAATATAATTATTATTATATTTACATATTGACAGGCATATCTGGCTGGTACAGTCTTTCTCTACCTCCGAGCACAACATCATCTCACAGTCTGACTTCAGCAGGAGGGCTTGAAGTCTCCATCAGTTTTTCCCATCATGCAGATAGAGAGCGAGTCATCACTTCAGCCCGTGGTCTGGGATGGGACGTGAAGCAAGACAGTGAAGAAGAGGCAGACATAGAGGACGAAGACACTTTGGAAGCCAGCACAAAGTCGCTGACATTGTCACTTTCCATGCCTAGAGTGTGGCTTCCCATCCATTGCCTGCTGCTGCCAGGACATGAAGACTTACAGCGTTCCACGTACTGCTACTACAGATACAAACTGTACAACCAGCAGACCGTCTGCTCTGAACTTAGACATCCCGTTCCAGACGAGAGTGAGGGAGGAGAAGGTTTAGCCACGGTGGCATTTCAAGGGAGCAGAAGCGTGGTGCTGAGGCGGACTCAACCCCTGCGCTGGTACCTGAGGGAGGAGAAGCTGGAGGTGCAGGTGTGGGTGGCCTTTGGGAAGGAGAAGAGAGTCAGGCCTCATAACGCTGACCGTCTGCTGGGCTCTGCCTTTGTGGATCTCTCTGCTCTCGCTGGGACCTTGAAGCACCACCAAACAATCAGTGGTAGATGTTTGCTTTTTTCTTATTTATTTTAAAGCAATAAAGACACATGGAAGAAAAGAGACACAATTTTGATTAATCTTAATTGCATTTTAGTCCATATATTGTACCATGGTTTTAGTTAGTGCCTAAAGTGCCAGGCAAATCCTGTCCATGATATTTCCTTTGCTTTTATCTAATCTAATCTTATCTTATCTGATCTTTCGTGGTAGGTGTGTATCCTTTGTTCAAGCGCTCCGCTGTAAACCTGAGTGGCGCTGCTCTCAGAGTCCATATTACTGTCACAACAGACTCTGTTCAGCATGAACCTCAAGCCACTGAGGAGCTCAACAGCTCAGTAGAAGATGAGGAGGATGGAGACCTCCCCACCACAGTGCTGTCTAGACCATCTCAATCCCCCAGCAAACAGCTGATCAAATCAGCTGTGAACACTGATGAACCACCAGCCAAAGAAATCAACAATGAGGACACCTTCATAGCCAACGTTACTGTGGACAAAGCTATGCATCTGAGCCTGAAGGGTAAATTAACCACAGTTCTGTCATGACAACTCTCAGAGTTTACAATAGTAATGTACATGAAAATGTCAAAGGAGAAGTTCACTTCTAGAACAAAATTTCACAGATAATTTACTCACCCCCTTGTCAGATGTTCCCGTCTTTCTTTCTTCAGTCGATAAGAAATTGTTTTTTGAGGAAAAAAAATCAGGAATTATTTCCATATAATGGACTTCAGTGGTTCCCCCAAGTTTGAACTTCCAAAATGCAGTTTAAAAGCTTCAAAGGGCTCTAAACGATCCCAGCCGAGGAACAAGAGTCTTGTCTAGCAAAACGATCGGTCATTTTCGAAAAACAAATTGACAGTTATATATACTTTTTAACCTCAAAAGCTCGTCTTGTCGAAGTCTGTGTAAACTCTGTTTTTTTTTTGTCTCGTTTTCTTCCCCAACTTCAAAATCATGCTACATCGCTGCGGAAGTACCAACCCAGTGTTTACAAAGTGAACATGCAAAAAAGATCAAACCCCCTTTACAAAAAAAATATGGTAAAACAGAGATGTAGGATGATTTTGATGTTGAAGAAGAAAATGAGACAGGAGTTTTTCAACATACCCTAAACTTTACTGAACCCGAATTACACCAACTACGCATATGCATCGCAGATGCCCAATTGTTTCGCCAGATAATACACTTCTTCAGCTGTGATCGTTTAGAGCCCCTTGAAGCTGCATTTAAACTGCATTTTGGAAGTTCAAACTTGGGGGCACCATTGAAGTCCATTATAGGCAGACAATTCCTGAAATGTTTTCCTCAAGAAACATAATTTCAATATGTTTTTGATCTTAGCAGAATAGATAGTACCAAGTCTTGCTACTGGCAATGCATTCACAGACATGCTGCTGTGAGCATGTTGGAATTAGTGCTACTGCACATATAACATATGTGACCCTGGACCATAAAACCTGTCATAAGGGTCAATTTTTTTTAAATGTATACATTTATAGATTTATACATCAGCTGAAATAAATGAATCATCTGGAATAAATAAAGCTTTCCATTGATGTATGGTTTGTTAGGATAGGACATTTGGCCGAATATCTTTAATCTTAAGAAAAATGCCTTTAAAGGTTGTCGAAATGAAGTTCTTAGCAATGCATATTACTAATCAAAAATTAAGGTTTGATATATTTACGGTAGGATATGTACAAAATATCTTCATGGAACATGATCTTTAATTAATATCCTAATGATTTTTGGCATAAAAGAAAAAATATACCGTGCTACTTATGAGTGGTTTGTGGTCCACGCTCACATATAACATACATAACATTACCCCGTAGCAGATCTATAAAGGTGGAGCTGGGGATGGTGGAGGGTTTCTGAAGCTCGCTGTAACTGCTACAGCAAGCACTAGCCAAGTATTTGAAAACTGAGCAACAAGCTCATTGGCTGCTGATGTGAAACGAACCAATCAGCTGTGCCATGTGAATAATAATGTAATTATATCAGATGGAGTTAGAACCTATCGGCTTGCAGGCATCTAGAGTTTCATGACAGAACTTTGTATTTTATTACATATTTGACTTTTCTCATTTGCAAGTACCTTGTGTATAAGATGTTTTAACGGTGTTGTCATCCTCAGGTTGTCCTCTTGCTGAGCGCGGTGGAGGATTGCCTAGTTGCTGTGTTTCTTACGCCACCGCCGATGCCCCGGGCACAGTGACCACAGCACTGATCAAAGACAGTGACTGCCCTGTGTGGGACCACCAGCAAGAATGCAGGTAAACCCATTTAAACCCATTTGACATTTCTCATACTTTCCCATGGGCCCTTTTCATAGACAGTGATGTTACCATTTACTCGTAAAATTCATTTTTTAATTAAAGATTAATGTACATTTTACAGCCCTATACTTTGTGTTCATTTAGCTTGGTAATAAATTACAAAAAAATAAGTTGATGTTACTGCATTGAATGACAGTCAATTTTATCTTTCTTTATTCTGACCAACCAATCAATCTCTCAGTATTTTTTCTCTTTTGTGAAGTCATAGAAATGTTATTGAGGATTCTTTCATTTCTATTGGGGCAAATGGGCACACAAAAATTATACCTGTAGATTTAATTCACCATTATGGATTTACCCAGCTATGACGTCTGGTTCTGTGAATCATGGAAAATGTTAAAAGGGTCCATTGACGTTCTCAAGTGGGTGACAGTAAATGCAAAATGGATTGTTTTCATAGCATAGATGCTCATATGGCCAAATGCGTGTGAACAGGCTACTTTTTGACACCTGCTGCCCACGTAAGAGTTATGTTTTACTGTCTTACTGACACATGAGTGTTATATGGCGCATTCAGTGCACCTGTGAAAGTGATGTAAATCGTGACCAATTAAAGGGATAGTTCACCCAAAAATGAAAATTCTGTCATCAATTACTCATCCATGTTGTTACAAACCTTCCATTGTTAAAATAGCCCATGTGACATCAGTGGTTCAACCTTAATTTTAAGAAAGCGAGAATTTTTTATACGTAGAGAATTTCTTGATGTATCATTGTACTCTCGTGAAAACGCGGTGAAGACTAACATGGAAGAGAAAAAATTGTTGAATAAAGTCATTATTATTTTATTAATATTATTTGTTAGTTGCGTTGATGTCTATGCAGGGTCAGAAAGCTCTCGGATTTCATCGAAAATATCTTAATTTGTGTTCTGAAGATGAACAAAGATCTTACAGGTAATTAATGACAGAATTTACATATTTACATGAACTATTCCTTTAAGAGGGGAGTGTCTCGATGAAATCCGAACACAAGTGGTCACAAAAGATGCATGTAAAGACCAGGTGGAAATGGTCATGTGATTATCTATCTTAATACCAGGTGGGCCCATGTTAAACTCGTGGCTGCTTTGTGTGTGTGTCTGTTTTTTTTTTAGGCTGTCGAAGGAGCTTCTTTTGGATCCCCAGCAGTCCTTGGTTTTCAAAGTTTGGCATAAAGGAGGTAATGACATAGCAGTCATTCACAACACCCTAGCATTGCGGCAGCAGGTTTTGAACAGGAAGCCACCACTCATAGGCCACGTTCACACAGCAGCAGAATACGGTTGTCAGTCCTGTAGTCGAGTCCTTAAAGGAGAAGTCCACCTCCAGAACAAAAATTTACAGATAATTTACTCACCCCCTTGTCATCCAAGATGTTCATGTCTTTCTTTCTAAAGTCGATAAGAAATTATGTTTCATGTGGAAAACATTTTAGGATTGTTCTTCATATAGTGGACTTCAATGGTGCCCCCAATTTGAATTTCCACAATGCAGTTTAAATGCAGCTTCAAACGGCTCTAAACGATCCCAGCTAAGGAAGAAGGGTCTTATCTAGTGAAACAATCAGTCGTTTTCTAAACAAATTGATAATTTATATACTTTTTTTAACCTCAAATGCTTGTCTTATCTCGTCTCTGCGATGCGCATGCCTAGTCTGTGTAATTCAGTTCACACCTGTAAGTAAATGCTGTTGTTAATCGCAAAAACTGAGAGTGTGAATGTAGGAATATTTTCATCAGAAAATATAAAAGACTAGTTTTGCAATGTATTTCCTTTGCAGAGGTCGAGCGGGTGATTGGATTTGTGTCTGTAGACCTGTCACCACTTCTGTCAGGATTTCAGTCAGTTTGTGGCTGGTATAACATCACTGATTTCAGCGGGCAGTGTCAGGGGCAGCTAAAGGTCTCTGTGTCTCCTCTGAGGGCAGTACAGGAACTACGTGCACAGAGACTGCCAGCCCAGGAGGCTGTTGTTCCAGACTCAAGTGTAAGCCATTTATAGACCATGTGACACTGAAGACTGGAGTAGTGGCTAATTAAAATTCAGATTTAACATCACAGTAATAAATTACATTTTAAAATATGTTACAATAGAAATCAGTTCTTTTAAACTGCAATAATATTTCACAATATTACTATTTTTATTGCATTTTGGAGCAAATATATGCAGCCTTGGCAAGCATCATTAAAAATAATTTTAAAAAAATCTTAATTTTTGACCACTACACTGTAAAAAAACAATTTGTTGAGTCAACTTAAAATAATTTGTAACCTGGCTGCCTTAAAATTTTAAGTTCAGTCAACTCAAAAAAAAATGTATTCAACTTGAAATGTTAAATTATACAAAGTGACAACTTATATATTTGAGTTGAATCAACTTCAGATTTTAAGGCAGCTGGGTTACTTACCCATCTGTTAAGTTTAGCAAACACAAATATCTAAGTTGTTACTTAGTACAACTTAACATTTCAAGTTGACTAAACTTATTTTAGTTGACTGAACTTAAAATTTTAAGGCAGCAGGGTAACATTATTTTAAGCTGACTCAACAAATGGTGTTTTTTATTTTTTTACAGTGTAGTGTATAAAAATAAAAAATCTGTTATTTTAACCTGAAAGTGTCAATACAGTGAGATGATTGTCTGTTTTTTTTGCAGGCTCTCTTCAGTACACTTCCACTTTGCTATCAAACGACAGCCACATATAGCAGCTTTCCCAGCCACATCACTCGATTCTCAGAGCAGAGGATCAGCACCCCTCCTGAACAGTTTGAAAGACTGCTCTCTGACCGGTATTTATTTAGGGAAAAATATATGCAAGCTGTCTTATTATCAGATTTACTGTCTGAAGTAATACCTATGGGAATGTGTTTTCAGATCCAGCGTGACGGATCGCCACGACGAGCACATGGACAACATAAGAATGTTCCATCAGACTTTGCACGAGGAAGAGAAAGCATCTCACTTCTCTTTGGCAGGAGATTCCCACCCATCCAGTTCAACACTCTTCTCTGCCCTCAGGTACCCACGATGTCTTCCGCTTCCTAGATGAAAGTTTAAAGGGATAGTACGCCCAAAAATAAAAATTACCCTCTGATTTACTCACTCTTAAGCCATGCTAGGTGTATATGACTTTTTTTTTCAGACGAATACAATCAGAGTCCTGGCTCCTTCAAGCTTTATAATGGCAGTGAATGGGTGTTGAGATTTAGAAGCCCAAAAAAGTGCATCCATCCATCATAAAAGTGCTCCACACAGCTCTGGGGGGTTCATAAAGGCGTTCGGAAGCAAATATATGCATATTAATGGAGTTTTTGTTGCTTTTAAGGAAAAACCTGAGTGAGCTGGATGATATTCAAAGATATTTTAGCCGAAAGTTGTCTACTCCAACATTCCCAAAGCTGAGTGAGTTGGGAGGAACCTCCAGGCAGGAAGAGCACAGAGACTCTGGGACAGACGCCACACAACTGCTCCTGAAGTCCAGTCAGCTGGTTGGAGAGGTCAATAACATCATAAAAGGTGAGTCAGTTGTTATCTGTAGTGATTTTCTTGTTTATTTAAAGGCATTTTAACTTTACATTTATTTTAAATCAGGCTTAAGTGAACACCACACAGAAAAAGCACCAACTGCCCATAAAAGCTCTGCTACTCTTGATGCACTTGAGGAGCACTTAACATCTGGAGTTGATCAGCTGATATTATCAGAGTCTGACAGCTGTGAGATTGAGCCGCGCTTTCATAAAGACTCAGACATGATGTTGGAGGATGACGATGACGATGACGTTTCACCCATCAGTTCTCCTGCTCCTGCAGAGACCAGACAGTCACCAGCTGCTCTTGAAGATGAAAAGCTCCACCACAGCTCCGGCGATCACTCATCTGATGAGTGTAAAGAAGAGCAAAAAGACGAGGATGAGCATGAAGACTTTGAGGAAACTTTAATACAGCCTCGAACGCTCAATGAGGTCACTTCAGTCACAGACAGAACCAGTCCTTGGACCAGCTTACTGTCTGACCCAGATATGGGATCTCTGGAGAGTCTGGAGTTAGTGCAGCATCACGCTCATGACGACACCATCCACACTCGAGAAGAGGATAGAAGCAGCAGAGAACTTCGTCCAGATTTTAACCCGCAGTCATTGACCGTAGAATCACAAGGCATTGATTCTGATTCAGATATCTGTGAAAGATCTGAAACTGAGCTGGAGACATTTAGGGGTGACGGTGCAGTTGCCACAGATCATCGGGAACAGCAGTCTTCTCCAGATGGTCTGGATGGAGACGATGCTCTTTCTAGTATCAGTGAAGATTATGAGCAAAGTAACAGTGGGCTTGAAGAAAGTGGCGAGAGACCAAATTTGCCTCCCTCTACAGAGTCTGGTTCAGAAACGGATGATAAAAGTGATGAGAGGACCGCAAAACTGTATCCTTCCGAACTTTGTATGACCCCCAAAAAAGTCAGCATGTGAGAGCATATGTAGCTGATTACCTCAAAACAAAATTCATGTTGTGCCTCAGGTTGTAAAAACCAACAAAAGAAATTGGCACTTGCCCCATAGAGATTCTAAGTGAATTTAAAATAGAAGTCTGTGGGACAGATGTTTTAAACTGCTTATTATTATGTGATATCTGGGTTATTTCATCTAAACTCCTCTGTGCAGTTTGGAATCTATAGAGATTCCAAATTTCTTCCTGTCAGCTCACCATCTGGAGGCATCCATGAGGGCTTTGAGGATGGCACCTGTCTTTCCATCAGCAACAACTGAATCTGTGAGTACTCTGCCTTTTTTTTTTAACTACAATAAACCTGCTGCAACTGTTTGGTAATCCTGAAAAAGTTAAAGGTACTGTGAATATGTATATATGTGTGTATATATATATATATATATATATATATATGCTCTGAAAATAGGTAACATTTAGCGATCTGGACATGGAGCCTAATTTAGATCCCCATATCTCTGGGACTGAATGATGTAGGGCCTTGAAAATTAAGATTTCAAAATAAAAGTTCATTAAGAAGTAGAAAGATATTGCAATATCTTTAATACTTCTTGATTTATAGGCACACAAACTTTGGAAAAAGAATATTTATGGCACTTGACAGAGAGAAACGAGATGCATCACTATTTGTAACATTATTTGTTCTTCAGGTATTCCTTTTCAAAAGAAAAGAAGTGTCATATTTTTGCAAACTGACCCACCTTTTGTTTTCAACCACTGAAAATGTGTACATTTTATTGATTTACTCATGGAGCCATATTAAAAATTCAGTATCTCTGGAACCTAATCCCATAGGGCATTAAAACTAAAGAACAAAAGGAAAGTTTGTTAAGACCCAATATCTAAAAGGACATTAAAATATCTTTAATACTTCTTGAGTTACAGGCATGCAAACTTTGGAGAAAAACTTGAAAACCTGAAAACTAAAGTGTAAATATAAAAATATTTAGGATACATGCTAAGTTCACATACTTGTTTCTCTGAAAAACAGTGCTACAGCCCATTATTCGACTTTTAAATGTGTGTTCTGTGTCAGAATGTCTGTATTTGTTTTCATCTGTGCGACTCCACCCACTGCCAGTTTACCCAATAGTATTTCAACACCCTTGGTTGCCAGTTAGTGGAAAACTCTGCAAACAAACTGGGTCAGAGATTGCAGATTTTACCCAACCTAAAAAGCCTCAAAGTCCAGCTAAAAACCTATGACCAGGTTCTAAGTGAATTTAAAATGGAAGTGTGTGGGACAGATGTTTTAAACTGCTGCTGCTTATGTGATATCTGGGTTATTTTATCTTAAACTTTCCCTATTCTGGAAAAGGGGGCTTAGAGCACCAGCTCATTTGCATTTAAAGAGACATGCATGGAAACGGTGTGTTTGTGTTACTGCTTCTACTCAAAATAGGCATTTTCAAAATGATATAATAAATGATCTGTGGGATGTTCAAATCTGAGTAGGGGGTGGGAGAAAAAACTTTGTAGGCTAGAATTTGCAGGCTACCCATTTCAACTGCTAGCTGTCAATATCACATACTGCATCTTTGAAATAGATAGATAGATATTTTCATTTATAATTAAGACACTGAAGATGCTATATCTATCTATCTATCTATCTCTTTTTGGGAAAGAAAAATTGTTGGGCTCAATCTAGTCTGTTGGTTTCATTCATGACTGACTACATTTTTCCAGTTTTCCTTGTAAGCACAATCTACAAATTTTCATTAATCTTGGTATACACTTTCATATTTGTAAAATTATTTATCTGTTTTTAAACCTGTCATGATTTAGTTATTACATTTCATTCTTTTAGGAGACTGCAAATCCTGGAAATCTATATAGAAGAATGCCTCGATCAAGACCTAGCATCCCTCCGTCACAGAGAAGTGAAGAGACCAAAAGAATTGCAAAAATATTTTCTTCAAAGTTTACAGAAGAAAGTTAGTAAATTCTTCTAATTTGTGTGTGTGCTTGTTTTAAGTTTTTTTTTATATTTAAAATATTTGATTGTGATGCTTATTTATTTCTTACGTGACACAATATACTTTTTAACAGTAATTTTGGATAATGTGAGCATTAAAAAAGTTGTTTATTTACAGTAATGAACTATTTTTGTAATAAAGAATTTTGTATTTCCATATATGGGTAATTGTTCTTGAAGGTCCCGTTTGCACTATTTAGTTTTACCTCTTATACACATTGTCAGCTTGTCTGGGGCAGTTAATGTCTGTCAGACCGAGCTGCTCAAAAGGCTAGAAGCATTTAGCTGACAGATGAGAAAATTGGCCAATTTGAGCTGCTGCAGACAATGCCACATACTGACAGTGATGTAACCAAAGTATTATCCAGAGACAAAAGAAGCCAACAGCCAGACAAAAGCTCTCCTTTACCCTCTCAGCCTGTTTAATGAGCTCTAATTAGAGAGATGAGTCCGATCAAGCAACTGGTCCTCGTGTTGACCTTCTTCTAAACCAGATGAATCAGTTGACAGACTCAGAGCTATAGAAGATGACAGCAAATTAGGCTAAAAACATTAAATTAAAACTATTAACCATCACCAATTTTAAACCGTTTTTGGTTTTAAAATGCTTTTAAAAACAATTTAGTGCTTTTTCCCAGATCAGCAGCACACCTATTTTAGGGAGTCTGGTAAATATTAGGTTGAATCTTGTCAAGTGGCTGTAAAGCAGCATGTCTTTGTGGCCATCGGCGAGTCTCAGTGCTCGATTCGTTTTTGGATATCAAAGTCAAGCATGTGTCGACACAGCCATGATGCTTTAGAGGAGGAAGATGTGATGTTGGAGATAAATGAGGACACTGGAAACCAGGCAGCAAGATAACAGGAGCGCTGCCGGTGAAAACACTGATTGTGTTCGGTAAGTGCAAGAAGTTTGGATGATGCCCAAGATGGCAAAAATCAGCATCTTGATTGTATATTTGTCCTTGTGTGATGAGGTTCTGGATCTTCTCAGCTTGAAAAAGCCGTCGATGACACAACGTCTGAAAGCTTTGAAGTGATTCCACAAAATCTGTCGGGAGAAGTTTTCCTTCTATGAACTTATGCCAGAGAGTCTGGAAAACAGAAGACAGACATCTGAATCAGGCTTTAAAATCATGCTCAAGTCATTGAGATCATGAAAAATCTCAAATGTACCTGAGATTGACTCAAGGAATGATTGGTCTTCTCCTTTAAAAGCTTATGAATTGCTCGAAGATCGAGTTTCTGCTGCAAACTTTCTGCATATGGAAGTATTAGATCAGATATAGTGACACACAGAAAAAAAACATCATATTACAAGGCTAACTTACCCAGCTTTCTCTGTTTTTGTCGCACTGAAGACACCATTTGACCAAGAATCTGGTACTTTTCAGCTAAAAGCTTTTTAGAGTTGTTCAGATGTGGTTGATTTGCTAAGTTCTGCTCTGCAAGCCAACCGTTGGAGGCCATCAAGATCTTTTTACACCTCTGAAGATGCTGTAACTACAGGTAAGTCTTTCAGATAAGTAAGTCAAGTACAATGACACTACAAAAGTATTTAGACACTTTGAAATCAGTAATCATCTGTAAACAAATGCTACCTGACACCTAGCTAAACTAAACTTAATTTTTTGTCATTCTTGATAGGGTACTTGTTTGATGTTGAACGGTACCTTCGAATTGTGTCTGACAGCTTCTCGCATCATTTCTTCATCTTCCAGGAGCTCCAGAAGTTGAGTAGTGTTCAAACACTTGAGATAGTCCAAATTTAGCATTGAATCTCCTTCATGAGACATTTCAGCCTATTTATGATGTTGCTGCCTCTCACTCAGGACTTGAGCTACTGATTCTGTGAGATCATGCTGCATTTGTACATCTTGTAACATGATCACCAGCTCCAGAGAGGTTGGTTACTAGGGACTGAGGGACTGAGCTTTCACTGGAGCCAACATACCAACACAGAACTACACGTTCTCTTCCAACACCCTCAATAAATGTAGACCAGAACAGGCACAAAAAACATGAGTCAGGATCTTTGAAGGCCTTCAGCCCCTTGGAAAGCTCTAGAATAGTTAGAATAACTTAAAAAAAAAAAAACTTGGGGGTATATTCTACTGTTTAGATATGAGTTATCTATGTTTTGTATTATGAAACATACATCATTTTACCCTCTTATATTTGCAAATGTGGTAATTTCATAAAAACAAAATTAAGAAATACAACATATCCCCCTTTTTTTCCTGTAAGCAAGGATGTGGCCATTTTGTAAATTTTATGGGTCTCATCTGCATCCAGCTATTTTAGGCTGTGCAAAACAGCTTGTTTTGCTGCTTCATTTTACCATATCATCATTGGATTGTAGTGCAGTTTTACCATCTACTACACACTGTTATTCTTCTCGTTATTTTCCTATAGTGGCAGGGTTGCCAGGTTTTCACACCAAAACCTGCCCAATTGCTGCTCAAAAACAGCCCAAAATTAGCTCGATCACATTTTGATGGGGGTCCCCTGGTAAAAACCACGTTCTGGGCGGTAAAAACACATTTTTTGCCGGGGTTCCCCTTGTAAAATTCACATTTCAGTGGCTCAATATCACGTTATTGAGGTCGCTTTAACCCAGTGTTAAAGTAGTCCAATTCTGTGGGAAAATCACGGACTTGGCAACACTGTATAGTGGCTAATTGAAGAATAAGGTGGATAACTAGTATATTTATTCTCTCACAATGTATTATTAAAAGACTTGGCAACCTGTCACCATTTTATTTTTACATGTTCTATCCAACTTATTTTTCATTTGTAAATTGACTTCCGGTGTCATTGTTTCCAGCTAGCTGTACAAAACAGCTTGTTTTGCTGCTTTATATTGCAAACTGGTATGTCTTACCATATTATTTTAATGCATTATCTTAATTATGAACACTGTTTTGTAGTGCAAACAGCTGTACTGTTTACAGCACTTTGTTATTCTACTTGTTATTTCCCTTTAGTGGTAAATAAACCGGAAGTCTCACACATTCACGCTTACAGAATACGGCTTATTTCCATGCTGAAAAATCAGGTGGATAAATAAACAAAACGCAAAATGACATCGTCATCCTTTCAGGAGGTAAATGCTACGAGAAAAAGTAAGTGTCGCCTCTTTTTTGCACTTTATATTTCATTTTAAAGTCTTATCAAAAGAGTATGACAATACTCATCTGTGACAATTTACCATCTGGCCAGCGGTACAGAGCCCCAAACACCAGGACAACCAGGCACAAGAACAGTTTTTTCCTCCAGGCAATTCTCCTTATGAACAGTTAAATGTTCCCCCCATTGTGCAATAACTTTTATGTATTTACCACCCCCATCCTAGCACATCCCTGCATCTCTACCTCTTTCTATCCTATCCTATTCTATTCTGTTCTGTTCTATTCTATTCTATAGCACAACTGTACATACCACTTATTTATTTATTTCTCAATTTATTTTTCTATTTTTTGTCTATTTATATTACATATGTTTATTTTATTCTCATCCTATGTTTGTTGTCTGTATGTTGTTGCTGTCTCTGTGTACTGGAAGCTAATGACACTAAAACAAATTCCTAGTATGCGCAAGCATACTTGGCAATAAAAAAAGATTCTGATTCTGATTCTGATTCTTATATTGTCAACTGTGGTTTTCTGTAGAAAACAATCTGTCTTTTAAAATGAGGTATTTGTCGAAGTACCAGCGTTAAACTCTCTTTCTAATAAGACTATGAGACCACATTTATTTATATTTTAACATATTACTTTTATATATACATACACTCATATTCATAGGCTTATTCATTATTTTCCGGACAGGTTAAAGATATAATAAAACATAATAAAACTGTTAGAGATATAATAAAACAGACACTGTTTATAAAATGTTTGACATGTTCTTTAAAAGTATCTTTGTTTTGGATTAAATCCAATTTTGCTGTCCCGTAGTATGTCCTAATATGAGGTTACGTAACACTTGATCTTCTTGATCTCCACCTGATAAACTGACTCAGGAGTATATTGCTTTAACCTTAAAGTGTTATCCTGTTATACTTTGACTTCAAAGACTTTCAAAGCCATCAGTTTCTTTCCACCCTGCAATAGGACTAACTGTCTTACTTTGTGTGTTCAAACTGTATGTAGCTACTTTACCGCACTCGCCCTCGGAATGACGTAGCCTCGCTCATTGATTACTGTACATGTCCTTTCACTGACTGCAGTCAGTTGATGTAAACAGTCTTTTGGAACAGATATAGCCACGCTGCACTAAATGTGACCATGCTAGCTAATCCTCTTTGCTTCGGTGATCCCAAAGAGTCTGGAGTCCTCTGGGCTTCAGAGGCACAAGAGTGTTTTCTGCCTGATGAATGGAAGACCATGCAACACTATGGCTGGCAATTCAAACTCTTACTGCTCTATGTAAGTAATAACAGCTCTTATGTATACTATATGTAAAACTAGAAACCTGTTTAAGTAATGCTTTCTTGATTGTCAACCACTTATGCAACATTTTTATCACATTAAATGCTTTGTAGTAGCACTTTGTGTGTTGTATGTTGAATATAATATATTAATATTAACAAATGTAACTGTTTAAATGTGTTGATAACTTGCAACCTATCAGGCCAGTGTTATTAAGTATCACTGAGATACTATTTTTTTTTTTTTTATTATGTGTTTTTCATATGTATTTTTTTTAATGTCTATATAGTTTATAAATGTATAGTATATTGTGTATAGTTATGTTTATAGTTAAGTATCAGTTTATTTGTATTTATTTTAATACGTCAACTTTATTTTTTCTTATTTCACTTAATGTTTATTCGATTTTATCTGTGTATATGTGTTTTTTTTTTTTATTAGTTAGTTTAAACGTCTGTATAGTTTTTTAACCTTTACGTTTGTTTAGCTTTAGTTATTTTAATACTTCAACCTAATCTAAACAAAAATGACACATTTGTAGCTGAAATTAAATAAGTTTACGTAATTAGTTTATTTTTGCTAGTTTCTGAGGCAACAAGTATTAAAATATCTAAATCTAAACAAGAAACTTCAAAACTAAAAATTCAATCAAACAGCAATTGCTAGTAAATTTCACAAATAATTCTAAAGAAATAGCAAGTAACACATTGAATTAAACATTAAATTTATTAAAATGAAGTAACTGAAATATTTTCTTGTAAAATATAATCTATAATTGTTTTATTTATATAAAAAAATACTACTACTACTACTAATAATAATAATAATAATTTTTGCAGTGTATAGAAATTTTGAAAATAAATAAATATATGAATATATGATATAATGAAAACCTTGAATCAGACAGCAATTGCTAGTAAATTTCACAAATAATTAAGAAATAACAAGTAACATTCAATGCAACATTAAATTCTGACAGACTGAAATATTTTCTTGTAAAATAATAATCTGTAATTGTTTTATTTAAAATAAAGAACAATCATTTTTGCAGTGTGTAGAAATTTTGAAAGGAAATAAATAAATTAACTAAACTTTAATAAACTTTGCAGTGTATAGACATTTTAAAATTAATAAATAAATAAATAAATACTAAACACGCTAAAAATTAATAAAAACTATACAAGCCATTATTTTACAATATATTTTCTCTGTTGATGCATGTTTATAAAAGAAGTACAAATGGTTTTATGAGTTTTTCTCTCTAGCAGTGGTCCATAATAGCAGTAGAGAAAAGTATATTTAACCTGAGACGTGAAAAATTCTTTTGTCTAAAGAGCACAGTGGATCACTTAAATGTATTTGAACATATGTCAGTGAGTGTGCTTTTTATTGCTGTCAGACTCAACTATCCAATTCTGCTTTTACAGTTTGACGTTCCCACGGAGCCTCTGAAGACCATCGGGCTCTGCGATGTCCACTGAGATGAGTACTTTGTTCTAAGCAGCTCAGCTTGAAGCGGGACAGTCATGAGTGCTGACACAGCCAACAGGCTGGATCTGGACCCTGATTACCATGCTGAACTGGCTGACATGGTAGCGGCCATGAACATGGCTGCCAACAGACTGACCCCTCCTAATGGATGCAGGACCACCCCACATCGCCTCAATCTCTCCGATCGCAAGCTGTCACTGCAGGAGCGATCCAGTTACCAGAATGGCGTCACCCCACGAATAGCCAGAAGACCCACTATTGAATCGAAGCGGGTGTCTATCTCTGATGGGGATGTGAGTTGTTGTGAATCAATGGAGTGTGTCACCAAAATGAACATGGAATTCATTATAGTAGGCTTCACTAGGCTACATGGTTATCGTGGGCCGAAATGATTCATGATAAAGATGTTATTGCAATATTTACGCAAAAGTTGGTGTCGAGTTTTACAAATTTACAGTTTTCACTCAGAAATTGCTGGTAAATTTTACAGATAATTATAAGAAATGGCAAGTTAACACATTGAATTAAACTTTAAATTCTGAAGTAGAAAGACTGAAAAGTTTTCTTGTAAAAATATCTTTTAATATCTTTGAGTGGGGAACCCCGGGTATTACGACTTGCATGGCTTAATATAACATAAATGATGTGTCTTACTGAAATATGTAGTAGAAAGCCCATGAAAGATTTATGTTATTCTAAAAATCCACATCGCTTTATGCATATTTTGGACTATAGTGGGGGGCATTATTTCAGTGACGTGAAACAGTTGCACTTGGTGAGCTACTGGCACTACCTGTGGCTATTTTTACCACAACACAACTCGGAAAATAAAATACTGATTCGATGACCACAGCTACATATAGGTGGCAATGGCTATAAACACAGGCTTAAACCAAAGACCATACCATCGATTTTTCTGCACAAGGTGTCTAAACGCCCCCAGATATCAAGTAATATCCATGCTGAGAAACTCCTTCAGTGGTTGTGGCGTCATGACAAGCATCGGCATGTTTACATCTTGCCAGGATGCCATCTAGTGTTTCTTGTCTCTGCCGTTTGTAAGCTCTTTCTGGAGCTGTGCTCTACTAAAAGCCTCAAAGGCATCAGGGCTAAAGTGGAGAGAACAAAAACACAGGTCTTTAGAAAGTTTTATTCATCCACAAGCATCTTTCCATTTTATTCTCCTCTTCTTATCACTAGAAAAGCAGTAAAGACTTACATCGCTTCTCTTGTTGCCCTTCAACTGAAAATTACGACCAAAAGCCGCACAATGTGGCATCGTATCAGTATTTTATTTTCTGAGTTGCAATGTGATAAAAATAGCAACAGGTAGTGCCAGTAGCTCAACTAGTGGAACCATTTCACAACATCGAAATAATGGCGCCCCCATAGTCCAAAATAGTGTCTGAAAAGTCTTTCATGTTTTTTTTTTTTTTTTTTTTTTTTTTTTTTTTTTTTTTTTCCAAATAACCAGGGTTCCTGATAAATTGTTTTATTTAAAATTGCAGTGTATAGAAATTTTGAAAATAAATAAATAAAAATAGCTATTAAATTCATCTTTACTTTTTGTGTGTTTATTTTATATTTTCTCCATTTTGGCCAATAAATCACTCTCAAAATATGAGTGTAATAAAATATAAGTATTTCATTTTTATATCGCTATATTTGCATATAATAATACATTCCCATTTCTACCCACAGGACTGTGTCCAGCTAAACCAGTACAAGTTAAAGAGTGAGATAGGAAAGGTTGGTGATTCTACTTAAAAATCTCAATTTGTTTTACAATATTAATGATTAATTTTGCAAAATCTGGTAACCTTCCTTTTTTTTTAACCAGGGTTCCTACGGGGTGGTCAAATTAGCATATAACGAAGATGATGACCAGTATTATGTAAGCATGGGCCTATATATGTTGTAAAACTATATTTATTTTGTAAGCATTGTATTAGATTAGGTTAGATTAGATTAGATTAGATGTATAGATTAGATTTTTAATACTACTTATATAATATAATATAATATAATATAATTAGTGCTGTCAAACTATTAATCGCACCCAAAATTTATATGTACATAATAAATATACACAGGACACACACATATATTATGTAAACAAATTTATTGCAGGCTATGAAGTTGGTGTCCAAAAAGAAGTTGATGAAGCAGTGTGGATTCCCACGTAAGCAATAAACATTTACATTTTCGGCTTGTGACTTTTTCTTCTGAAGTTTGTTTGCAAAAATAATAATATTAATATTAATGTTATGATGGTTGTGTAGGCCGACCTCCTTCCAGGGAATCCAATGGATCACAAGAGAATCTTTTAAAGCATTCTGGCCTGTTGGATCGAGTATATCAGGAAATCGCCATCTTGAAGAAACTTGACCATCTTAATGTTGTTAATTTAGTTGAGGTGAGTGATCCAAAAAAAATTATTTAAGTTTTAAAAAAATAAATCAGGATTTTTACCATACAAGTGAAATGTGTTGTACTATAAATAACTTATTATTATTTTTATTATTTTAATATTGTTATTATAGTATTTATTATTATTTTAAATTATTTTTTTATAGTTTTCATTTTTAATTTTACTTTTAGTAATTTGTATTAATTTTACTAAGTATTTCTATTTAGCTTTAATTTATTTTCAGCTTATTCGACTTATTTCAGCTAGCTGCCGAGGCAATATTAACATTTTTTTTTTTTTTTAATCTAATATTTATGTTGCATTTTGTTCAGCTTTATTTAATAAAATAATTTTTAATTTAAATAAATACTCTGCTGTAACTAACCAAAACACATCTATGATATTTAACTGAAGGTTCTTGATGACCCGGCTGAGGATAACTTGCACATGGGTGAGTAATTCTATCAGTCAACAATCTCCAATATAAAACGCTTTACTTTTTACGCTTTGCTCTATTTCTCCTATTTATTCTGTGTGTCCTTTTCATAGTCTTTGAGTTGGTACCTAAAGGGTGAGTATTTATACCTATAGGTCATTGCCACACATAAACAAATTGGATGTTTCTTTAGTTTGTTTTTTCTCTTTGATCCTAGTCCAGTGATGGAGATCCCAACAGACAATCCTCTAACAGAAGAAATGGCCCGCTTCTACTTCAGAGATGTCATCCTAGGAATTGAATACTGTATGTTTCCCTATAGTCTAGAGTTTTTAAAGTTGTCTTGTATTTATGAATGTCATTTAGAAACTTCAGGGTTTGGTGCTAGTTCTTTGTTTCATGTTTTATTTTTTAGTGCACTATCAGAAAATCATTCACAGAGACATCAAACCCTCTAATCTGTTGCTGGGAGATGATGGGCACATCAAGATTGCGGATTTCGGTGTCAGTAATGAGTTTGAGGGGAACGATGCTCTCCTATCAAACAGTGCAGGAACACCAGCTTTCATGGCACCTGAAACTCTGACTGACCAGGACCTGAGATTCAGCGGAAAGGTACGTGGACCTATAGAATATTCCTGTTTACAAACAGATAAGACATTGATTCTGTATTATTTACAAATGACTCTTGTTTGATTCAGGCTTTAGACATATGGGCAATGGGAGTGACGCTGTTTTGTTTCGTCTTTGGAAAGGTAAGACAACAGCTTTTTACAATTATGAATGTGATTAAGAGCATAATACATATCTGTTCATATTTCTTTGTTCAGTGTCCGTTTCATGATGAATACATCTTAGGCCTGCATGAAAAGATCAGGACTGCACAAGTTGAGTTCCCAAACATGTGAGTCACAAACGCTGAAAATCCCTGTTGTAAACCCCATGATAAGAAAACATAACTTTAAAGATATCCATTTAGATAGATAGGTAGATAAGATAGACAGCTGGTCTAATTGTTTATGTGTTGTTTGCACAGGCCTGTGATCAGTGATTGGCTGAAGGATCTCATCATCAGAATGCTGGACAAAGTCCCTGAAACTAGAATCACGTTAGCAGAAATCAAGGTGAAATCCTATTGGAAGACATATCATAAAAAACCTTTTTTCATGTTTATGCAGAGGTGGGTAGTAACGAATTACATTTACTTCGTTACATTTACTTGAGTAAATTTTTGGGGTAACTAGTACTTTTAGAGTATATTTAAAGATAGGTACTTTTACTTTTACTCAAGTACATTTTTAGTGAAAAAACTTTACTTTTACTTCGCTACATTTTTTGGCGTTCCTCCGTTACTGACAAATTTGTAATAAATATTAGGTATATAAAATAATAATTCGTTTACGTGACTTGATCTGAAGTCTCGCGAGACGTTGGAGAGGCTGCTTCGCGAGAGTCTGCTACGCATCTCCGCTAGTGATGGGAAGTTCGGATCATTTTACCGACTCGGTCCTTTGAGTCTCGTTCAGCAAAATGAACGAATCTTTTTTCGAGTCATTTCGTTCATTTCGTTCATTTTAGCAAAATATAATTAAAATGTTACGTTTTACCTCCCTAACACATCTACTGCTTACACAAACGTTGATCACACTACAAACAAAACAAAACTATAATGCTATAAGAAACAGAAAAGATTCATTCATTGTTTACCTGGGTCTTTAGTCTATGATTCGCTCACCTCGCCTCTTATCTGACAAGTTTTCGGGTTTGAGTTGTTCGTTCATCACGTGACAGCCCAATTAGCTAACCAACGCAGTCTGAGCCGGAAAGAGAATTGATTAGTTCATCTCTCGAGTCCTCGGGTTTGAGTCGTTCGTTCATCACGTGACAGCCCTGTAATGTTAACCTATGCAGCCTGAGCCGGAAAGAGAATTGATTAGTTCATCTTATGAGTCTTCGGGTTTGAGTCGTTCGTTCATCACGTGACAGCCCTGTAATGTTAACCTATGCAGCCTGAGCCGGAAGGAGAATTGATTAGTTCATCTTATGAGTCTTCGGGTTTGAGTCGTTCGTTCATCACGTGACAGCCCTGTAATGTTAACCTATGCAGCCTGAGCCGGAAAGAGAATTGATTAGTTCATCTTATGAGTCTTCGGGTTTGAGTCGTTCGTTCATCACGTGACAGCCCTGTAATGTTAACCTATGCAGCCTGAGCCGGAAAGAGAATTGATTAGTTCATCTTATGAGTCTTCGGGTTTGAGTCGTTCGTTCATCACGTGACAGCCCTGTAATGTTAACCTATGCAGCCTGAGCCGGAAGGAGAATTGATTAGTTCATCTTTTGAGTCTTCGGGTTTGAATCGTTCGTTCATCACGTGACAGCCCCATAAGGTGAACGAACGACTCTAAAACAGGTGAACTAATTCCAGTACAGAACCTAATAGGATGTTGCGCATGCGCGACTGAACGAATCACTCCCCGAGGCGACTCGTTCGTCCCGAGTCACATTAAAGATTCGTTCAAAATGAACGAATCGTTCAAGAACGACCCATCACTAATCTCCGCTTAAGTTCAAGCTATCGGGGGCAGATCACCCGTGGCCGACATCGCTGCGTACAAAAATTCCAGCTCCAACATAAAAAAACATGTAGCGGTAACGTTAAGTGTCAATAGCCGCTTTTCCACTATCGGGCCGAACCGTTCTCTTCACTTAACCGTTCCGTGCCGATCCGGGCCAGTCAGCACGGATACGGTTTCATTTTCCACTGTGGTGCCGATAACGGAACTCTTTGGAATGTAAATACAAATGCGTTAGTCGTTGCCTTGGTAACGCAATTGTAATATAAACAGAGATATGATCAGATATTTCTGTTTTTGGGACTTTGTTAAATAACAGAAAAAAGGACACAACTATAAACAACGCAAAAAATAAAATAAACAGAAGGCGACGACAGGTATAACGTTACCAACAAATGCTGAGGGGATATGCTTGCCAACGGAGACGGACACAGAAGGTAAAACATTTCTGAAAACGAACACATTTATTGACAGTATTAATGCATGAGCTATGAACGCAGCGTAACAGCTGATTACTTGGCTGTTTGATCATACAGCGCACTTTCGCTTAGCACACACATTCTATCACGATAGTGGAAAAGCGGCTAATATGATGATGCCTATTTGAACCCTATTAATGGTAATTTGGTAACTATGGGCACTTTGACCTTATAGTATCATATTTCACACACTGTCCGAATGTTTTTCCTCATATGCGCGCTTGTGCAAGCAATGACAAATATCTTGTGAACCTTACAAACAACACACGTTCGTAAAAAAAACGTTCATTCTAAATGTCTGCATGTTTTCATATCCATTTTCCAAAAATCTAAATAAATTGAAGTGCATACTGTGACGTTATACACAAATTCGTACACTGTTGTGCCCATCACAGGACTGAGATAGGCTACTTTACTTCAGCCTATGTTTTATATAAACAAAACAAAGAGACTTTCAAGGAGAGGTGTGTGGAAGCTTTCCAAATAGTTTGAAATTCAAGGTTTTCGCTTCATATCAGTCAGATCAGAAGTAACTAGTAACTAGCTACTTGAGTAGTTTTTCCATTGGATACTTTTTTACTCTTACTCAAGTAACTATTGGGATTGTTACTTTTACTCTTACTTGAGTAAATATTTCCATAAGTACTTTTACTTTTACTTGAGTACAGATTTTGGGTACTCTACCCACCTCTGTGTTTATGTGCTATAACAGGGGCCCCGGTGCATCTACCAGCCCAAAAAACGTAAAAAGAATAACCCAGTAAATTTGTTTTGGTAAGCCTTTCTCTGCAAGCTTGTGAAAAAATGAGTCGCTTCCCCCTGTGATGTAGGAAGGGGATCTTACCGCCCCTAAATCTGCACGTTTCCACCCACGGTGCCGTAATGTAGTTTTCACATGCGACAGTGGTGTAACAGTTCTAACGCCATGGCAAAAGTTCAAACAAAGCATGCTAACTGTTCTGTCGTTGGCTGCACAGACGAGCACAGAACACTATTTAGAGTCCCAGACTCAGAGGAGACAAGAGAGCTGTGGATTTATTGATTTATTTACTGTATATTACGCTACTGCCACACAGATCTAATATAAACATGCAATTTCTTTCCCAGCTGTTTGCGTTCACACACATAACCGACTGATTTTGTAACTCGTGTTTTTAACATAAAATTGTGTGTATTTGACAGTTCAAGAGCAATAAGACATGAAAGAGAATTAGTTTAGCACTTACATGCCATGAGACAGACGGTTTCTGTGCGCATGCTTTGGATGTGTGAGCTCAGAAAACCCTGTATCAAAAGTTTAAACTAAAAGGGCTTTAAAACGCATCATTTCAGCATGATAGGCATGAGAATCGAAACCAAACAGATGTTTTTAATTAGAATATCTGAGGAACGACCTGTAAAGGCACAGCCCTATTCTAGAAAAGGGTTGGGGAGCAGCAGCTCATTTGCATTTAAAGAGACATGCATGAAAACAGTGTGTTTGTGCTTCCACTCAAAATAGGCATTTTCATGATATAATAAATGATCTGAGAGGTATTTTGAGCTGAAACTTCACAGACACATTCTGGGGACAACTGAGACTTATATTACATTTTGTTAAAAGGGCCATAATAGGTCTCCTTTAATGTGTAGGTGTTACTGTTACTCTAAGTGTGTGTAATCTTGAGTCTGTGGGCAGCTGCACCCGTGGGTCACGCTGGATGGCACGGATCTCCTGCCTCTGGAGGAGGAGCACTGCACCGTGGTGGAGGTTACTGAGGAGGAGGTGCAGAACTCCATCAAACTAGTTCCCAGCCTCTCTGCTGTGGTGAGTACATCTGAAGGAAGAAAAATCATTGCCACACACTGTAAAAAAAATAATGGTTGATAAAGGGGGAAAAAATTTATAGTGTATTGTGTGTTTTTTTTTTTTTTTTTTTTTTTTAAACTAGAAATAGTTCCCTTAGCCACAATAATGCTAATTATTAAAATAAAATACATTTAAAATTTCAAAATATATTTAATCAATCTAACATTTTACATTCTATTTAAATGTATTATTATTTGATAGTGATACTGTTAGCAATATAGTTTTATTCTGGAAGTGAACTAATTTACCCACCCCCATGTCATCTAAGATGTTCGTGTCTTTCTTTCTTCAGTCGCAAAGAAATTAAGGTTTTTGAGGAAAACATTCAAGGATTTTTTTCCATATAGTGGACTTCAATGGGGATCAGCAGGTTGAAGGTCCAACTTGCAGTTTCAATGCAGATCTCCACACGACCCCAGCTGAGGAATAAGGGTCTTACCTAGCGAAACAATATTTTTGTTTGGTCATTTTATTAAAAAAGTACCAATCCAGTGTTTACAAAGTGAACATGCAAAGAAAGTTAAACGCCCTTTCCAAAAAAAAGGTAAAAAAGTGATGTTGGAAGATTTTGATGTTGGAGGAAAAAATGAGATCAAGTTTTTCGCCCTACCCTACCTTTTTTAACCGACGAACAGACAAAGAACTAACCGCACATGACCGATGTGTCAAGACGTGCATGCGCATCGCAGAGCTATGCAAGACCATTGGTTAAAAAGTATATAAATTTTTATTTTTTTAGAAAATGACCAATCATTTGCTTACATTAGACCCTTATTCCTCCTCTGGGATTGTGCAGAGCCCTTTGAAGCTGCATTGAAACTGCAATTTGGACCTTCAACCTGCTGATCCCCATTGAAGTCCACTATATGGAGAAAAATCCTGGAATGTTTTTCTCAAAAACCTTAATTTCTCTGCGACTGAAGAATGAAATGAACATCTCGGATGACATGGGGGTGAGTAAATTATCAGGAAATTTTCATTCTGGAATTGAACTAATTCTTTCATATCTGTGAATCACAAAGTACCACACTGAGGTTCTTGTAAATGTGTTTTATGACTTGTTTTAGAGTGAATGCGTCTAAATTTGTGTTTTGCACTGTATTTTAAGATCCTGGTGAAGTCCATGCTGAGGAAGCGCTCCTTTAGTAACCCATTCGAGTGTCCCAGCCGCAGACAGGGCAGGTCCATGTCTGCCCCTGGAGGTCTGACTGTGTAAGTCCAGAATGCACATCACTACATCCTACTGTATACTGATACTCATAATACCTGTGATTTCACTGGCACTGACGTTTTGTTCTTATCTCTCTCAATAATTTCTGCAGGGATATGTCATTGTTTCGTCCTCTAAGGTATCACACAATAAATCTCAATGCCATGAGCTACATTTAGAATTTCAAACTCAATTCTCTTGTTTCAGTGTGTGTTTGTGCAATACATATTCATATTTTGATGCTCTGTGTCTCCAACAGCAGAGGGAGTAACAGTAACAGTCACGGAAGCAGAGAGGGAGAACTGGAAAACCTTATTGAAGATGAAACTTTTCCATAAATGAGCAAAAATCATTTATTCAGATCGCCCCAGTTTTGTGATTATTGTTACTTTTTTTTCTCATCTAAACTGGATTATTTTGAGAATCAACATAATGTTATGCATGATAAAATCTTAGGAGGTATCTTTAAAATATAGAATCTGGTAATACTTTATATTAGAGTAATATTTGTGTTTCATTGCATTTATGTGCCAAAATTAAAGTTAAATTGAAAGAAATGTAGATATAAATGCATATATAAAGAGATTTTATGTATTAGAAGTCTATGTGGTAAAGGTCTGTATGATTTTTTTTTGTTTGTTTTTGTTTTTTTGTTACCCTTTTAAGGTTTTGAAGTTCTGTGGTGCATATATAAAATCTAAAATGAAAAGAATGTATTTTATTTGACATATTTTTAATCATATATAGCATTTTTTATTATTATGTACAAATAAGAATATAAAACACATTGCATTTTGAGAATAGGCCTTTGGGTTCCTTTAGTGTGCACTATTAATAATCACTACGGATGTGCTCTAGTGCCTCTGTGAGGTTGTTCTCTGATTAGCAACACAAACCCCAGGGACTCTGTATGCCACTCTTTTTAAAAATAACCATCTAAGAGAGATAGTATGTCAGGATAAGAGCTCCATTATGGCCTAGACAGACGTGTCAACATAGTAAACGTCACTGCTGTTCCTCTTTCATATTATGATGACAGTCCATGAGTGATCAATAACCTTTATTTCATTGCAAACACTCTTTCAGGATGTATTACAGAGCTTAAGTGTATCAAGCATAAGTGTTTTTGTCTGTCAGAGAGCATTCATTTGATCTAAGTACATTTTCTGAAAAAAATTGAATGGTTGTCACCTGCTGTGCTTTGCTATGGAGTTTCAAGGTGTTTAAACGAACTATCTATTGATGATAGTTGATGTGCGTCACTTAGGTATAGATTTGGACTTATGATCTGGAAACATTTATTGGCTACTCAGGACATGCCAGGATGTTTATCCTTTATCTTCTTAGCAGTTTAGTTCTCAAATACCAGGACGCAGTTCTTATCTTTACTATCTGTACAGTGTTGGTCCAAAACACTAAAGAGAACAGAAATGAATACATCACTTTGTCTTACTACAGCTGACCGTGTGTTTTATCGGCCGTGACTGGTAGGATGAGCTGTAGGTTGGTATATGCAGTGCTGTCAGCAGCTGTAAGGATGTTTGAGATTGGGGTGGATATAATGAAGGAAAATGGGCCAGTGGATTTTACAATGTGGCTTTTTATATCAGCGCTTCAGCCTCATGGGTAATTCAGGACACAGGATGCAAGCATATTAATTTGATTCATATTTAGACTCCCACTTTGTGGTGTCTCTCCAAAGTATTCCACAAAAACCTGGCAAACATTAAAATAGTGTAATTATCATAGAGGAGCAAAGAACAGATAATCCCAGTGTGCTCAATTCCTGATTTTTTGGAGAAGCTTTTATTTTGCCTTTGTACGCTCTTTGTTCTCACAAAATCTGTCCAAGACCAACACACATTTCACCCCATATTAAATTATATGAAATAATATTATATAATATTAAATATATAAAAACAAAGCATATTCCCTCTCCCAAATTCTCATTACTGTAATGTGGTTTTGCATATAATTTGTGATGTCGGAACTCTAACCGTTTCACTGTTTGTATCATTCCCGCTTGTGGTATTTTTCACAGCGAGTGTCATGGCGGACTCGCAAATCAACTACAGTGTTATAATACCGTTTTTGTGTCACGGAATGTAGTTTTAAGAGTTTTTTAGGCGCTAATGTACTTTAGACTTAAAATATACGGTTTGTTAATAAAGATATCTTCTATTTGAAAATTTGCTTCGATGTTTTCGAAGAGCTCCAGGGTGTCAGCGGCCGTTCAGCACTCATGCAACCGCCAAGAGCAGCCTCACCTCGGCCAGTTCTTCTGGAATCTGCTGCTAGCTTTGATGTCTCTCTAGTCGTTAAACATGGTATATATTGGTTTTGGGTAAATCTAACAGGCAGTCTTTGGTCTCATTAATCTATTATTTGTTTCAGAGCAAATTGTTTTGGCTGAAGGCAAAATCTCTTGAAGTTATTTTATGTAAATATTATAATTTATTTAAAGGAGAACTCCTCTTCCAGAACAGCAATTTACAAATAATTTACTCACCCCCTTGTCATCCAAGATGTTCATGTCTTTCTTTCTTCAGTCGTAAAGAAATTATGTTTGTTAAGGAAAACATTTCAGCGTTTTTCTCCATATAATGGACTGATATGGTGCCCCGATTTTGAACTTCCAAAATGCAGTTTAAATGTGGCTTCAAACGATCCCAAATGTGGTTGTAAACGATCTCAGCTGAGAAAGAAGGGTCTTATCTAGCATAACAATCAGTTATTTTAATAAAAAGAATACAATTTATATACTTTTTAATGCCAAACGCTCGTCTTTGTCTCACTCTGCTTGGACTGTTTTTGTTCCGGTTCATGACAGTTAGGGTATGTCGAAAAACTCCCATCTCATGTTCTTCCTCAACTTTGCAAAGACTGGGTCGGTACTTCTGCAGCAATGTAGGATGATTTTGAAATGATTTTTGAAGTTGAGGGAGAAAATATGATTGGAGTTTTTCAACATACCCTAACTGTCTTGAGCCAGAATACAAGCGCTTGAGATTAAAAAGTATTTAAATTGTATTTTTTTTTAATGAAAATAACCAATTGTTTTGCTAGATAAGACCCTTCTTTCTCGGCTGGGATCGTTTGAAGCCGCATTTAAACTGCATTTTGAAAGTTCAAAATCAGGGCACCATATCAGTCCATAATATGAAGAAAAATGCATAAAAAAAACAATTTCTTTTCAACTGAAGAAAGAAAGACATGAAACCAATATCCGTTTAGGTGCTTTTTATACTGAAAAACTTTTTCTGTATAACTAAATATAAAAATGCGCGCAGGTTTGACAACTCAGAAAATGTTACTTTGACTAGAAACACCAGGAAATGTAATGTAAAGGCGGATTTAAAGAGACTGAAACGCTGTTGTATACAAGGAAGTTATTTTTTACTTTCAACAACACAAGCCAACAAATGAGCAGTCGTTAGAAATCACCCTTAACAGATGAAAGGATAGTAAAAGACAAAGTTCCTCAGTGGACATTCAAACTAATGTTTTATTGTGAATATGAGATTGAACTGAAGAATGAATGCTGTATGAGTTGCAGGTAATCGCACTCGCTCAGTCCATCTCTCTCTCTCATTAACTCTACATAATACAGTGAGCTTTTTATAAAGTAATACAATACATTTTAAATGAAGCAACTCAATGTTTCTTAGTTACTAGTACTAAAGTGACGTTTTTTAAAGTAATAACAGAGGCTTGGGCTCAGCTGTCAAACTGTCAACTTTAGATTTGAATCCATTCCTGAGTGACATGTGGGGCTTGACAGCAGTTTTTTACTCAGTTCACATTATCAAAATGCAGATTACTTACCCAACATATGGTAAGCACTCATATGCTTACCGGCTGTCATATTTCCCTGGTTGTGCACAGTGGATTTTCAAATAGCAAGTAATTTAGTACACATTTAAAACATAATACGATGTTAGTCACTGTTCACAGATCACTCCTTGTACAATTTACTTTTGTTGACAGTGTAAGAGCCTATAGAGCAAATATTCCCAGAGTATCCACCTTATGTAAGAGCGTGTGTGCGTGATACAATCCGAAAACAATGTTATTACTCATTCAGAAAACATAATGCTCAAATCACCAGTGTCATATTTGTGTTCTGCACTAATTCCAGGTTGTTGTATTTTCATTAGCAAGCCTAGAAGTTATCAATAACCTTTCCAGATAGGCAGTTTGTGAAAAATGTGGATGGAGAGGTCAAAACCATTGGTAAGTGCTCTTTTGTTACATAACGAAGGAAGCCTTGAGGTGTTACTGTTCCTTTTCCCTCTGGCCTTATTCAGAGACACTACACTTTACCTATTTCAGTGCTTCAATATAAAAGCTGCTAAAAAAATAACTGAATGTACAAGTATGAGTAATCCTAAAAGACCCCTTTTTGTTTGAATTAAGTTCTTGAGCTCTAAAGTAAACATTTGGTTTGTTTTCTGTTTGTGCATTTGCACAGCAAAACACTTTTTCTCTTTAGTCGGGAACATGATAGATTAAGAACTGTTACTTTGATCTCTCATATCTAATCATATTTGCTGCATTAGTAACAAATTAAAATCATTATGTGTGTAATATTCAAACACTAATTGAAACTGGTGTCCTGTGGTGACTGTTTGAATAGGTAGATCTCAAATCAAATTTATTTGTGTTTTCACAATACACGTTATTTCAAATTAAAATTTTGTAAAATTAAACCTTCAGCTTTACAGAATGTTGTTATTTCTATAATGCCTATATGCTTTAAAGGAGAAGTTCACTTCCAGAATGAAAATTTCCTCATAATGATTTTTATCCATATAGTGGACTTTAATGGGGATCAGTGGGGTTGAAGGTCCAAAATGCAGTTTCAAAAGGCTCTACATGATCCCAGCTGAGGAATAAGGGTCTAGGGATCTAGTGAAACGATCGGCCATTTTCTTAAAAAAATACAACTTCATATACTTTTTAACAAAAAATGCTTGTTTTGCAAATTGTAGTGTGAGGGACCCCTATCCTAAAATTTAAAAGACAGCTGTTTTCTTAATATATATACATATATATATATATATATATATATATATACTGTATATATATATATATATATATATATATATATATATATATATATATATATACACACACACACACACACACACAATAAAGTATATTGTAAATATTTAACATATATTTTGTTTGTATTATGTAACTTTTTTTATACTCACTACTGTACTGCTACATGTATTATTTATATAATTTCCTTTATTTTAATACTTTTTTTGTTATTTTATTCATGTTATTTAATTAGTTTAATCATTTTGTTTTTATAATCTTTTTTATTTTTACAATAATTTTTTTCTTGAAATTTTGCATTTATTTACTTATTTTATTCATTTATATAAAATATCTTCTTTTGTGTTCCACAGCAGAAATAAAGTTATAGGGTAGAGTGGGGGAAAACCTTAAGGACTGTGTAATTTTTTGCTGTGCAACAAAAGTTAAATGTGTTCAGAAAAGTTTTCACAGTTTTAGTGACAATGACATAATGTGTACCAAGGGGGCATATTACTCCATCTATGGGGCAAAACGCCACAATGGGTGGGGTAAAATGAAACTGCCCATTCCACCAACTGACTATGTTTGAGAAAAAATTATGTCATTCTGAAAATACAATTATATTTTTATTAACACAAACTCCCTATCTACAGGCCCTACTGTTCTAATATCATATATAACTGTGATATTCAAAACAACAAGCTTTAAAACACTTTCATACTGCTGAAGATTAGATCATTTAGTGTGAAATCTGTTTTCTCTTCGGTGCATCACCAGTGTAAGCTTCACGGTGAAAACTTCTACAAGACTCTTGTCAACGTAGTCCATAGTTACAATAAAAATGTTACAAAATCTTGATTTTAATGTTTTTCTCCACTTTACCATACAGGTTTGACACAACATGTGGGTGAGTAAATGATGACAAATTTTTAATTTGAGGTTGAATTATGTCTGTAAGTTGTTTACTTGTTCATCTGTAACCGTAAGGCCCACAATTGATTAACCAATGCTTTTTAATGATGTATAAATCTGCATATTCTGTTATTGATTTGGAAGTCATTTCTACATTAGGCAGATGGGATCTTAGACCAAAGCACATCACAAATCCTTGGCGTTCGGCTTTATACAGATGGTACAATGTGTTAATAAATGCTCTCTATTTTCTTTCTCCAAATTAAACTTTAAATGTGAACGCCCTTGATGGGGCAGAGACAGACGTATTACATCCTATTCTAATTGTATGTGAGACCGAAATGTCCCTGTTTATCAGACAGCCGAGTCTGAAATCAAAATAAACCTCAGTAGAATAGAAATAAATAATGCTTTAAATACATTACGAGGTGACAAATCTTCAGCTGAGAGGTCCGACCAATTTAACCAGGGCAAACATATTCAAATCTTCTATGCTTTCTATCTTGCATCCGATCATAACGCAGCAGAAAATGGTGGCTTGCTCCTTTTGTCTACATGACAGAGTCTCAATGTGAACGAGGGGAGACAGGTTTCCCTTGAATTTTAATGGTGTCTCTGATGTTCTGATGTTTATCTCTTTGCAGGTTGTTCTAGATGTCTGAACAGTGCCAATGGGAAAGAGGATGTTTTTTTTTTTCCTCCAGCCCTAGCAACATGCACTGGATTGGTGGATATGACAGCTCACCGTGCCTGCGATTGGCTGTTATTGTGGACCATTTTGAGCAGAGAAATTCATCTCTTGCTCTACTGGGTGTGGGTTGCTGTAGGAGGCTGCAGCAGAATGCTGAAAGAGCTAGCAATTCAGTGTGTAAGTTTACCTCCGTAATCTGAAAAAGAATTAGATGTAATGCTAGACTAAAGCACGATTTCAGGTGGTGCTCGTGCCGTTTAAGTGTCAGTCACACGTCACGTTCATTTCAAACAGCAGATGAGATCGGATTTTAGCATCGGCAATTAGTCATGCTGATAATGAATTCAATTGGAAATGTCTACAAGCATGCAGGTTTATCATGTGACCTTCAGATAAAGAAAGTCAGCCATTTCTTCGAGTCTCTACCCTCATCAAATGATTTTAATGCAAGCGTACTGTAACTAAAGCTAATAACGTGGTCCTCATTGAGGCACATTCGTATGTCAAGCACATTATTATATTGTGGAGAGGTGAGCTCTGCAATGCAGCTAATCATGGATAGTAGGTGCAATGCAGAGAAAAACCATTTGGTCTTCTTCAGTTCATTTGGCATCTATTTGAGTAAGTGTTTGCTTCTTTTTTTAGATGAGTCATTAATAGAAAAACAATACACACGACCAGCATTGATTGACATGATGCATCTATGACTAGTCTTTTTTTCTGTCTTTTTATTGTTATCATTATTTTGGCTCTTGTGCAACTGCTACATAGTTATTCACATTCAAGATATTGTCACTCAGGATACAGCTAAAAGTAAAAAAAAGAAAGGAAAAAGGCAAAGAAATGAATTTAAAAATACTGCCAGAGACATCTTATGGTCCATGTTCTGAATCGGTCACGGAAACACTGATTCGGTAACGTCACTGTTGTTTAAACCACACGTTCAATGTGCATAATATGACAAGAAGAGCACTCATATATTGTTCAGAGAGCAAAACATTGCTTAACAATGTCATGGTTACAATTTACCAAGAAAAACACCGGTACATTTAAGTGATCAGTTTAAGTGTTTTTCGAAAGTCAGCCTAGCTAAAGAAAAAAACATTCCATGTCACAACGGCAACGCCCATAACAGATCGATTTATTGTTAACAATCACAATTTTGGAATAGCAAATCAAAACGAAAACGGAGAAATTATAAATAAACAATATGAAGCCAGTTTACTCTTCAATTATAGGAATACATAACATCCAAGATATAAGTTAATAAAGTCAAGCTATTGTATAAATACATCACCAGCATGCACAATATTGAATCGTTGATAGTATCGTCGTAATTATCTTACACTGACAAAACAGTATACTTGGCAAGTGCAAAAATAAATTAAACACAGAAGTAAACCACAAACTTTGAAGCTGCGATATTTTTCCTATTTTCTTTTCTTTTTTTTTTCTTTTTCTTTTTTAAACCAGATCAGTCTGTTTCTTTTCCCCAACCCGTCCTTCAAAAAAAGTGAATGGTTCCAGTAGTATCAGACCGTGATGAATATATGACTCCGTTTTGGTGCATTCAAAAGAACGCGATTTTATTTACCTCACTTCCAACTAACATCTATTTAAATCGAATTTCCAGTTCAGTTAATCGAGCGCATACAAACAGACGAACTCGTGACTAATACTGGAACCATTTAATACTATTTTTACCCTTCGAACGCCACCTTCCCCTCTTTTGAAATGCTTTTCTACTACCCAAAACATAAATAAGCAGCATCCCTTTGAAATACATCAGTCCAAATGCCAGTGTGAGGCTGCCATTCCCAACCAACAACGACCGTTTCCGGCTGATTGACTGACACTTCAGTGGTTTTTGGCAAATGTCAAAGAGAACCAAGAAGAGGGAGGCCCATTCAACTATATATATTTCTGTATATATTCAAACTAGGACTTCAGCCCCCCCTTTTACCACCCTTGATATTTTTTTTCTTTTAACTCGTGGAAAAATAAAGAACTGCTGCTGCAGAGGAAACCATGGCAAAAGCTGCTGCCAAAGTCCACCAGCCATTTTTATGTTTCTAGAACGAGAGCTTGTCTACTTTTAATTGTTGCCCTCCCCGCCCTCATCGTCTTGCTGATCACTCGTCCAGAGTGTCAAGTTGTCTCGGAGGAGCTGCATGATGAGGGTTGAGTCTTTGTAGGAGTCCTCATTGAGGGTGTCGAGCTCGGCGATGGCGTCGTCGAAGGCCGTCTTGGCCAGATGGCAGGCCTGCTCCGGAGCGTTCTGGATCTCGTAGTAGAAGACCGAGTAGTTGAGGGCCAATCCCAGCCGGATGGGGTGAGTGGGCTGCATGTGCTCTTTGCTGATCTCGTGAGCCTCGTTGTAGGCCTTCTCGGAGGATTCCACCACGGTGGAGCGCTTCTCTCCGGTGGCCACCTCGGCCAAGTAGCGGTAATAATCTCCTTTCATCTTCAGGTAGAAGACCTTGCTCTCGTGCTGGGTGTCGCTGCAGTTCTTGATCAGGAAGTTATCCAACAGGTTGAGCACGTCTTGGCACACGGCCTCCAGCTCCTTCTCAATCTTCTCGCGGTAGGCCCTCACCATCTCGATCTTCTTCTCGTTGCCGTCCGCGGAGGTCTTCTGCTCGATGCTGGAGATGACCCTCCAGGACGAACGCCGAGCGCCTACCACGTTCTTGTAGGCGACCGACAAGAGGTTCCTCTCTTCGTTGGACAAGGCCTCGTTCAACTCGGTTACCTGAGGAGGAAGGAAATAGAACGCCGGTTGAGGAAAGAGACGTACAACACCCAACAAGGTAATAACATGCTTTCCTTGTTACGCAACTAATTTGAACGCTTAATTTTTCAGTTGCATAATGATCCACAGAGAGCTTCATCATCTGGTTGAACGCATTGTGCAGCCGTGAGCTCGAGCTATATGCCAAGTGCAGTTTCCATGGCAATCGTCTCATTTTGTACAGTAGTCCGACTCTATCTAGTGAGATGACAGAGCGCTAGCGCTACACAATACTCTAGAGGTGAAATCACTTCAGCCGAGAGTGGGGGCAGGGAGAGGATAGGGGGCAGGGCCGGGAGGCAAAATGTTCCCACATACCCTCCAGGGCAGCTGCAGTGTAAGTTAACACGATCGCTGCGCGGCAGTTCATGTGTTACGGTGGCCTTCTCCTTGACCTTTTCCCTTGCCAAACTGGGACGACCATACTATGTATGTAAAATGAGTTTGATTCCATACTTTCACGAGGATATAGCATCTCCTTCTAGTCACAATCTCTTTGTGATGGAATTACATAATATCCCAGGTTAAGTAAAAGGTACTCTCTTCAAAATGAACCATTCTGGGTTCCCCAGGTTTCTCTCCAAAGAACTCTTAAGAGTCTTAAAGGGAAGAACATCTTCCTGAACCTTTTTCGGAATGGAAATGTTCTTCGTGCAATCATCAAAGCTAGTAACATTTATTTTTATTTAAGTGTACCAATGTGCAACTAAACACTTTTCAAATGCCATGTGCTTCAGATCAAGGTTTCTAGTTTTAGCTTCCAGCCACAAAAGCTAAAATTATTCCCTCAAACTCTTCAGAATACAAAGAGAACTGAATTCAAAGACAGCTTAGACAGATCAATAAAGATCAGAGTAGAAAACAGGAACACTGGGTAGGACAGGAAGACAAGACTCATAACGAAACACAGGATGGAGGATATGAAAGGGTTTTACTTAAACAAATGTTCTGCTATTTGCGTCTGGGGTACACAGGTTCAGTGCAACGATGATTTGGCATGTCGACTAGTTGCAGTGGGTAACGGGTAACCTTGTTACCTTGATAGCTGTGTTGCAGTCGGATGCAAATATTTACATGGAAGAAAGCCATTCGCAAATTTAAAATATAAACTAACTGGATGATCGCCCTCCAATGTGAAGTTTGAAGCTTGGCCTATTGCTGCTTGTCTCTTTAACCGGACGCATCAAGATAATGGAGGCCTGTGGGCACTTTCCCATCAGGTCTGTGGCTAAATGGGCTTTTAGCTATAGGACTGAAGTAACTTTAGAGTCAAACTGCTTTTAAATCTCCCCCACTGATCCATGAAGCTAAAATTGCCTGTCCGGCATACACAACAATCATTGCAAGGATGAGAACCTTTCCTTTTAACAGCCATTTGGGATTTAAACCAAGGTAAGATAATACAAGCATTTTAGCTAAATTGATCGGGTGGATCTTGCCTGTCACTACTCTATTTTTCAATCAATATGCTTAATCTCATATTGCACATTTTGCAAATTAAGATTATTTTATATAAAACACAGCTAATGAGAGCGAACACATCTGGTCTAGATTGTAAAATGACAGTATTGAGATAGACGCATCAACATGTCATTTTTAATGAAGTCATCAACGTATTACCACGGGTAAGAACCAATCGCTCAAGAAATAAGAGAAGAGATGCTAGACGACACCCCTCCAGAAAAAAGCATGATGTCAACCCTTGACAAAGCAGAAACGGAGGGGTCCTCCTTAATCTCAATAAGCCTATGTAAGACTAGTCTCCTAAATGCCCTCACTCGGATGGGAATATAGGCAGGATGCTGACGGCGAAGAAGCGTTAGAGATGCAGATGTTCCCCTTTCCCTCCCTCGAGAAGCCCTAAGGCCTTGAATGAATTCATTATGGTGCCCTGTATACTCACCCACTGAAATACTATTGGTATATTCACAGAAATAATATTCACTAATTAACACTGTACAAGAGATACATTTAATAATAATAATATTCAAATCAGTGCGTTTGAAAGGAGAAGGAATATCCAATCTGTATCGTGGACCTTACTGCAATATGACAAGGATGGAAGATTCTAGAAGGAATGCTGCTGCCTCTAACGTTGGTTTAGAGGAAATATCTTAATAACTCCCATATGGGGAAAATTAATATGGGAAGACATAACTAAATTGTGAGGATGCTTGAGAAAAGGCTGTTGGAATTTATATATGCTGATGATGGAAAATGAATATCTAATGCAATTATGACAATGCACTATGCTTATTGTACAGCAGTAATAAAAAAGGCTGGTTTCTAGTGTAAAATAAAATACTATACACTGCGTTACGAGCCATGAATATGCAGTATGTTACGCAGAGCAACGTTTTTTTAATAAGAATAAAGCGCAAAATATATATTTTGTGTGTGTGTGGGTTGCATTAATGCCGAAAGCGATGTTGAAACAAATATTTATGCATTTGTCATGTGTCGTCTCATTCATTTGATTATGGGTTTGGGTAAGACAGGAGGCACCGCCCAAGATCCAGACAGTCTACACCCGATCCACTGCACTCTCATTAATAAAGCACTGATTTATCATTGATCAACACCCCAAAAATTATTACAGCACATTAAAGCCTCTTGTTACATGGCATATTTTACTGTAACTCAGCCTATATGATCGTTATCCCTTACTGATTTTTCTCCAAATGTATCAAGCTTCTAGTATGCATAATACGACAATTATACCATCATTCATTTTTTTATTATTTATATTTTATTAAAGACAGACAGACAAACAGACAGATAGACAGATATATAGATAGATAGATAGACAGATAGATAGATAGATAGATAGATGATGATTTAGCAAACTAAATGATTTAACGATCGCTGGTCAAACTAAACCATCAAACAAATAAAACCCCAAGGGTAAATTGAAAGAATGACTTACCGATTTCATGGCTGCTGCCATATCATCATATCTCTCTGCCTGCTCAGCCAGCCTGGCTTTTTGAACCAGCTGCTCGCGGTCAACCATGTTGGATGGTTATGGTTTGGACGATATTATTTGTTTTTTGGGGAAGAAACAGTAATATTGTATGAGCTATGCGGTGTAATTCAATGAACGAGAGCCTCTCTGCAGCTGTTCCTTGCTGTCTGCGCTCGTGCCGACGGGCCACCCTCGCCCCTCCTCACGAGCTGGAGGGCTACGTCAGGGTTCTAAACGTGGGTGCTATGGCAAGCTGCTTCGACATTTATTCCTTAAAACTAACTTCTAGGCCTGTCTATTGTTACCTTAACACTTAGTTTTTGTACGCGTACGCTAGTGTAGCTTTTTAAAAGTATACTCCATTTGATGATACATGCACACATCCATACAAAGCTACATCCGTGTCCAGTGTTTTCTCTGTTTTTAAGTTATGATGGATAACATTTTTTTTTCTTTTCTTTTAAAAAACCAAAGCTTGGCTGTCTCATACCTTCTCACTCACAAACGTTTGATGTGAGCGTCTTGGTTGTTGTTCCTTCTCTTTAGTTTTCTTTTCTAATGTAAAACAAAGGTCTGACCACCTTGTGGAAACACTGATTACTGTAAAACAAATTCAATGCGCATGTGCATCCTGCACACTATGCGGTTACAAAAATTGGGTGGTGATTATTCTGATGATGAAGTTTGCATCATGTGCACTGTAGGGGAGAGTCGGGTAACACCAGACATTTTTTACTTATGTGGTAATTGAGATAAGGGAAAATGAGGCAGATGTAATGAAAGTTTCTAAAGGAATTTCGGGATGTTTCTTATCATTTTAAATTATCATAATGTATCTATGACAAAGGGTTGTAAAATATGGCTTCTTATAAAAGTGTGTTCCTGTGGCTCAATTTGCCCCAGGTTAGAGGTAAGTTGACCCGAGTCAGAGGGTAAGATCTGGGTGTAAACTAACCATCCAACTGAATCTGATTCTACCCCATGTAAAATTTTAAAGATAATTACCTCTTTGAAAAAGCAACTTAAATAGTCAAATTTAATTTTACAGTCGTTTTTCTTTTTTTAAAGCTAACTTAAAATAAAACCAATCAAATTTATTTTAATTTCCAATCTTTAATTGTTTCTGAAACAATGCGTTGAACACCAAAGTTTTAACCTTCCAAAAACAGACTAAACAGAGATTTTAATGAGTAAAATTAAATAAAAGTTTAATCAGAATGAAGGAATAAATGTCACTTAAACTGATAAATATTTTAGTCAAATGATTCTTGGCATGGTACCTTTTCTGCTATGTCAAACCAGCCATTAATGTGATGAAAAGCATCTTCTGGTTCTCAGAGAAGGATTTGGTGTCCACTGTCCCTATCAAATAAACAACTTTGTTGCTAAATGGGTGCCTTCTACTCCTCCCATTTGTTTCTCCTTTTCACAGTCTGACAGAAATGATGTGTGATTCCAAAATATATGGTCACATGACAGTAAAAGTGTACAGTTGCAAAGATACAGGGGTGGGTCAACTTACCCACTGGCTCAACTTACCCCACTGTCCCCTACGCTGACCCTCGCATACTTGTAAAAAAATGAAATATGAAGTATTCCTTGGGCTTTACTACCACTTTTTAAGGTAACCAAAGGCTATCTAAATTCTAGTACTATTACAATGGTGACATGTAACTATTTTAATGTAATTAGTTAGAATTGTAATTGTGTAGCATTGGATTAATTGAATGCTGTGGTTCAGATGTCATTTTTACTTCTAATGAGTATTTCAGGGTTTTCTGACTATTCCAGCTTTACTAGTGACCAGTGCATAGTGCTTATCCTTAAGTTAACTATCACTATTAAAATTGTAGCATTAGTATTCAAACTGTTTTCTTGTTTTTAATAGACACTATTACCTGTTTATTAGATGCAAATTCCAGTTGTTACTAGTTACGTTTTAAATCTTAATAGAAGAAAACAGTTTGAACTAAGAATTATAAAGCAACATTTTGTCTAGTGATTGCATATGACAATGAAATGTTACATATAAAACATATGTACATTATAAGAAATTCTACTAGTAGTGAGTCCGAGTCCACTTTGTTTGGTCGGAGTCGAGTTCTTAACTGAGTTGGAGTAGTAGAGGTTTATTAATGTCTTGTCTTCTTTTATGTTGTTACCTTTCTCTAAATGCTAATAGTAACAATAGTGAGATATACTGTTATGTCACATAAATAGATATTTGACTACTAGTAAAACTACTGATAGATACTACAGTACTAATTAGTAACATAAAATAGGAAATGTTTAAAGAATAAATGTTAAAACAGCTTGCCATACGGGTGCCTCACTCATGATGTAATAGTCCTTATATGGGAGTCAAGAGGCCACATATCAGCAGTGATGATGATGGCACATCAGAGGTCTTCTAAGAACAAATACAATATGGGGGAATGAGTCACCCCCTATTACCATATCTAGCACCCGTCCTGTATGGACTGGAGGATTTTGGGGATGACACAATTATGGTAATATTTAGGATAATGTGTCTCATGTTTTGACTATGCTCAAAAAGGTTATAGATGTGCTAGATATCAGATTGATGGAACAGACAAGCAACTTGGATCTTCATATGAGTCACTGCACAAATCCAGTGTAATTTGTATCCCTTATATAGAGGAGACTGGGGCTAGTTGTCACAAAGTTTAATGCATGTGTAACATTCCTTTTTTATCATGTTGATTCCTTTTCATTGTTCTCTATAAACATTTAATAAGTGTCATAGATAAAACTGGCAAACATTTGGAACTGACATAAACACTTCAGATTGGAAACAGTACTACTGAATGTTTTAAGTAATTAAGAATTTTTTAAGATTAAGATGTTTTTTATGCTCAGCAAGCTTGCATTAATTTGATTTTTAAAATACAGTAAAAACAGCAATATTGTGAAATAATATTGGAATTCCAAAAATCTGCTTTTATTGTTAAAATGTAATTTATTAATGTAATACATACCTGATTTTTCATCAGCCATTATTCTATCACTAATAATGGTTCTTACTATTATCAATGTTGAAGAAAACTGTTTATTTTTTATTATTTATTTATTTCATTTATTATTATTATTTATTTATTTTATTTATTTTGGACACATTTTTCTGACACACTGAAGACTGGAGTAATGGCTGCTAAAAAATGCAGCATATTTGTCACAGGAATAAATTACATTGTAAAATATATCACAGCAGAAAACAGTTCTTTTAAATTACAATAATATTTCATTTTTTATTTTAATTGTATTTTTGATCAAATAAATGACCCAGACTTTTGACTGGTAGTGTATGAACATTTTTTAATAAGTGACATATAGTCAGGAATATGATAAATACAATCAAAAAATTTCAGAATAGAATAGAATAGAATAGAATAGAATAGAATAGAAGCTGTTTTACCTTACCAGTTAACAATAGAAGAGTTAGTCAAGTTCTCTCCCATAATATGGCATTTGGTTTATACAATATCATCACAATGTGTTTTGTTTTGTTTTGTTTTTTGGTTTTCTTAAGTTGACCCATGCCAACCTTTTGTTGACTATAAGGATTGTCCTGAAAAGGTGAAAGGGACTTGCAAGGTTACTTCCTTGATGATAATGTGGTTAACAGCTAGCTCTACTTGGCACAGTTCAGAACGGTTGGCTCAGCTAATCGGCAGGACTGTGCACAGCAGGACTGGGCCAAATCCACTGGCAGAGTGTTATTCCAGTTCCTCAGCACTTCCAAATCCATGATGTGAAATCTGTACATTCACTAAAGAGTTTTGTAGACTATCTTTAAAAAATGGACTTCATAACCATTTAACATGTCAGGTTAGTAGTTGAGGATGTCTCAGGTAAAACTGATTCATTTCCTCCAAGAGGATTAGTCTGAGGCAGATTAGCCTGGCTACCGCTCTTAATGCTAAAGCTATAGTGAGCATATGGGTGTTTGCTAACCACCTGTCTGCCTACTGAGGGGATATCAGTTGGACAGTCGCAGGCGTAGAGGAAGAAGACTGGAATGAATGGGCTGGATGTCTATCTATATCCAGATGGTCTTAGAGTTGCTACACCAGAAGATATAGAGAACTGGGAATCCGAGAGGGAAATGTTTGACCCAAATGTGCGTCTCTTTGTGGCTCTGTTCTCTTACAACCCTGCGGTGATGTCTCCAAACCCTGAAAGCATGGAAGAGGAACTGCCTTTTGAACAAGGACAGATCATTAAAGTAAAGATCTTCTCATATCTTAATTCACAATTATTCAGCTTTCGCAGCTTACACGAACCTGCTAAATGAAACGCATGATCTTTAGATCATTTCTGTCCTACTTAGCTCATGCTGTGATGGGAGCCTCAAAGACAGCGGGATGTGCTCTTTTGTAGGTATATGGGGATAAAGATGCTGACGGCTTCTATAGCGGCGAAACGGGTGGTCGCTTCGGTTTTGTACCGAGCAACATGGTTTCTGAGATTCCTGTGGAGGACGGAGAGCTTAAACTTCGATTGTTCCAGCAGGGGTTTTTGCCAGAGGAGACGCCTTCCATAGGCAAGCATTTACATTATTCTCTCTTTTTTACTTGATAAAACTAGCCATATATTTAATACATTATTAAAAATACACTTGTATGGATTTAAGGATTGATTCATGGCTACTTTGTACTTTTAATTTTAGCCCCCAGCGAAACTTCTAGTGTGCCAGATGGTGTCAAAGTCCACAGGATGGTGGCCATCTTTGATTATGATCCTTGGGAAAGTTCTCCAAATATGGACATTGAGGTGATTGCATTTATATTCTTATAGACATATGTGTATATATACATTTTGTAATCATATGTAAATGTGAACAAATACGCTTTTAGCGAAACTTAGTGGACATTTAACATCGAATATGTGACAAAACGTACATGGCAATACGTATTTTACATCTTGCAAAAAAGTTCCCACAGGTAGTTTTCATCATGAGATCAGGTTGTAAAGCCAAGTATGAATCTCATCAAGTTAGTGTTTTTAAGCATTTTACATTTATTCCAAAATAACTCAAAGCAGTAACAACTAAAACAATATATTTGCAAATTTATGTTCAACAGAGATTTATTTTAAATTTCACCAAGCTGATCACTCACTAAAAACTCCTACAGATCAAGTCTTATTTTGATATAACAATGTGGTAATATCTAAGTGTGTACCTTGTTCACTTACTTTTTAAAATTATTCTTCCCATTCACGTCATTATATTGTTGACACTTGCTGGTGTCACTGTTGAACAGTGATTACTCAGAAAAAAATTGATGAGCGACTTCCACATAAAACTGATCATGCAGACCAAACCGTAAGTCGTAGAGACTTAAAAATTAAAGGGATGGTAGTACTCACACCGCCTACAACTCAATCGAGGCTCGCCCCAGGGTCGCCCCAATCGGTTTGACGGGGGCGGTACAGTGATCGTAAGTATGAAATCGCTCATACTCCTACACCGTCAGTCACAGGCTCTAGTGTCAATTGTCAAAATTTTTGGGAATTTCACTTTTTTTTGCAAAACCTAATTTTTGCAAACTATTCCTAGGTTTTTCTCCCAATCGGAACCAAACCAGTGACATTTCATGTGTCTCAAAAAAACATGGCCGCCATTGGCCAATTAAAGTTTGAACACCTATTAGACAAGGTTAACGGAGACCAATCGAAAAGGAAACTTGGTGGGCCTGTTTGACTCTCAGCCCCAAAGATGTATGAGAAGTTTCAAAGAAATCGCACACACCCTCAAATATCGCATTATTTGAGGGAGTAAACGATTGTGCATTGCGCGGTTTTCTGCACATACACATGATATCCATATCGTATGTCAGACCTCTTCATTCTAAACAACTTTGCCTCTAGAACCACTGCTGTCAATTAAACCATTTTTTACATGATTGAGAAGATGTGAAAAACATACTTTTGCGAACTTTAGTTCTAGGTTTTTTTCACTCAGTCTGGAAAAAAACACCGCAGTGCAATTCTCTGGACTCTCTAGGTCAATAATTATCAAAAACATGTTGAAATTTATGCTTTGGGAAGCTATAACGGGGTCCTTTAGAAAAGGGGCCTGGCCAAATACACCCAAAAGCCTATAAAGCCTAAACAAAAGCTCAAAACTTCACGAAACCTGCTGAGCACATGCGACAGGTGATTCTAAACAAGCATGCAAAGTTTCAGGGAGATCAGACCACAGCTGGCGCTATAACAGTCATAAACGTTATAAAAACATCTTATTTCTATAGGAAATAAAAATAGCTGTTAACAAAAATGTGTTTTAAATAATTGATTTAGGTGGTTACAGGCTTGCTAAATAATATGTAATGTCTTTTTCCTTATGTGCTTAAATACCTAAAGCGCTTGAATCCCGCTTAGTTTCTTAGTTCATTCATTCATTTTATTTCTTTAATGATTTATTCATAACTAGTTTGGAATACCACTGTTAAACACTTGTACAAACGTTTACTTTTACATCTTAAAATATCAAATATAATTTTACATCTTTGCTTTTTGGTTGTTTTCTCCTTTAGGATGAGCTTCCCTTTCGTGCAGGAGATATTATATACGTTTTTGGAGAAATGGACAGCGATGGATTTTATTACGTGAGTATTACGACTCTGTCTACCACGCATGCATTTTTTGTTTAAAGGTCGTAAGTTAAAGAATGACTGTTTTATATTGATCCAGGGAGATCTACATGGTTATCGAGGTCTTGTGCCATCAAACTTTTTGCAACCACTGCCTTGGGACTGAAGGAAATGAGCAACCATAAATCAGGAACAGGAGAATGACGTCAGGTTGTGAATTCAGCTCCAGCTCCAATCTAGCTTTTTGTTCGTTTTTTTTAAAACCATATAACGTGTCTTGTTTCCTGTAATGTACATGACGTATTGTCTCATGTGTCTCTAAATGCACTTGACCTTTCCTTTATGCGTGCACTACGCTTAACATTATTTAAATACGTAAAAGGAAATTAACTTCTAATTAATACAAGAGCTTTTGGAAGCACCTAGTGCATTATAGCCTTAAAAGACTGATAATGGTAATTTAAGAATTATCCTTACGTGTCTTCTTTTAACTACTCATGTCTTTATATTGATTAGAGCTATTTTTGTAATGTCCTTCCTGTTTGCAGCAACTGCACTGTATGTTTTGCAAACATCTACACAGTTAAACTTAATTTTATTACAGTTTCATAATTTCAGTTTTCCATACATGCACACATACAGATGAACGCTGTTACAATCAGTTATGAAACACAATATTTATTAATATTTAATAAACAAGACATTCAGATTCAGCATTATTTAGTTCTCCATAAGATCATCCATCGCAGCCAACAGTACACTCATCCATAAAGTAGGAAACACTACACCGTGTAGAGACCTTTAGTAGTGCTGTCTACTTTATGAGTGACTGCACTGTACCTCTAAGGTTCCCGCCTCTTCTCTTTGTGCTCCATTCGTTTCTTTGCACGCTTCCTCTTATCTCCATGTGCGCCAAATGTTCATTTCACAGCCATTTGTTAAATCTGAAATGAAAAATAGATTGAAACGATGTAACTAAATCAGTCAGATCACGTTTTAATATGGATTGGATGGTTGGATGTTCAGCTGCATCAGCTTCAGTTGTTAATAGTGAGTCACTGTAAACCACCAGGAAGTTTAGAATCATTTCTATTGCATTTTCTGTAGGTAAAAATGAAATATTACATGTGGAATTAACTAATTTGAAATAAAATAACATATAACACCTTCAGTTTTGCTGCTTTGTATGTGAAATGGATTCAGCGTTAACTACTGGAATTGACTTTTTTGAAATTGTGGTTTTGTAACTACTAGTTAAACAAGAACTGAGTGTACTCACTTTTTAAAAGTATTATTTTCTGTTATTAAGTTGTAGCAAATTCACCTAGTTATATTAGCACTTCATCATCCATTAAACCAAGGTCATAAAACAGAAAAGCAGTCATATTTATCCAACATTTTAGAATAAACCGAAGAGCAGTGACTTACCAGTTCTCTGCCTGCTTGATCCCGGAAACAACAGCGACAAGAGAAAGAAGTTGTCGCCTTTTAACACTTTTTAGGCCACATGGTGCAAACCACAGGAAGAGGCCCTGCAGTCGCTGTCTTAAAGAAGCACGAATGCACGCCTATTGGACTACAGCGAGTTTCGTTCGAAGACGGACTCGAATCAATTCCTTTTAAGGGCATTTAACCGATAAAAGACAGATCAGAAATGAGAGAAAAAGCCCTTGGTCTTTAGCATACATAAAAATCACACAAAGAAGTAAAGAGGAAGTTTAGCAAACATGTGATCAGATTGCATCAGGCTTCCACGTAGTCTGTCGGTGTGGCTTTAAAAACTTGATGTTCCAACAGTTTAAAAAACAGCAATGTTGGTCTGTGAGGAAAATATCATCGGTGGAAGATGTTACACTTGTTTTGTGTGTGTTTTTATAAATAGCTTCATAATAAGCTGAACATTTGATGCATAATCTTGTTTGCAGCACTTGTAGATCTCTTTCCTGAGGGGGAGGGGTGGTTGCTATGTTGTGCAAAACCACACAGTTTCATCAGCATATTGCATATACTTTGAGTCCAATATGAAGGTGTGGTATTGTGTCATATAAAAGTCAATATGAGTGTAATTTAAAGTCATAGCTTGTTACTTTCACATTGCTTAATGGTAAAATGCTGAAAAGTTATTATATGCATACAGAATTTATCAGATTATGAGATTATCGAATGAAAATGTCACATCAGACGTTTTTTCTTCGGTGTCGCTGTTCTGAGATGCTTGAATCTGAACACTTTTGTCCTGAGTACGTGGTAGTTTGATAAACAGGAGGCCGCTCTCTTATTTCCCTGAACATGATGTACACGAGATGGACTTGGTTGTCTAGACAACCCAAACCTCAAACTCTCGTTTGACACGCACAGAAGGAAGTGGGGGATGTGCAGACACACTTCTCTGTGATGTACAATGATAATGTAGTGTTGTAAAAAAGAAAGAGTCAAACATGATTTATAGACATTCTGTGATATGTAACTGGGTGATTATTCAAACATGGACCGTTTTGGCTCTGGTGAAGTTTACAAAGTAAACATTCTTTAACATACTCTTCACATTTTTATTAGTTTGTCTAATAATATAGTCAAACCGCACTGTGTATATGGGCCATTCTACAGATTTGGTGCAAAGTCAGAGTTGGAAACAGCTTTGTTTTCCACAAATTTTGTATGTATGCAAATTGTATAATATCCAAGGTTTCTAGTAATTGTATTTTTGGAACGTTTTGGAAGATTTGTTCTGTCCCCAAAGTTGTCACTACCCAAACACAGTAATATAAAGATTTAATAAGAAGGGTTATATTGACCTGTTAAGATTTTGTTTGCATCTGCCCTGTAAATGTATATTTTTGCTATTTTATTAAAAAGTTTTCAGAGGCATTGTATTTTGAATCCAATCTTTCTTTGTAAAAGGCAAAAAGTTGATCATACTGATTTCAAACTTAAGGATTCATTAGTTTGAAAATAAATTAAACCGAAGACTATCATAACATCTTTTTTATACTTTATTTTTGGTAGTCAAAGCAATGTTTTGATACCAACCGCATCACATCACAGAATTACTAAAACACTACTAAAACATACTCCAATACTAAACATTTGTATAACTGTACAAAAATTTTGTTTATTTCTCCCAAATAAAGGATTATGCGTTCTCTTTTGTCACTACTGAAACAATGATGACGTGTTTCGGTCGTGACTGTTACAGTAGGGACAATTTTAGGTACTTTTGAACCTCGCTCAAAGATGCTAATGAGCACATGGTTAGCTAGCACAGTTATGAACAGCTGTACACATTTAAAAACTAAATTTTATGGAACGACACCCCAAAAAGCATTTATATCACTACTAAAACTTTACTAAATGTTTCAGTTGTGACTGCTTTGGTAGTGGCGATTTTAGGTACCTTTGAACCTCAAAGATGCTCATCACAGCGCATGGTTAGCTAGCACAGTTCTGAACAGTTGTACATATATAAAAACTACATTTTATGGAATAACACCCCAAAAAATTATTATGTCACTAACAAAACTCCACCAAATGTTTAGGTAGTGACAATTTAGGTATTTTTGAACCTAGCTCAAAGATGCTAATCAGCACATGGTTAGCTAGAACAGTTCTGAACAGCTGTACACATATAAAACTTTTACCATATTTTTGTGTTAGAAATTATGTAGGAAAAGTAATAGATTAATATATGAAGAGTTCAGATGCAAAAGCCTCTAAATCCATATGACGTATTTCTTTAAAATGAGCATTTCTTTTTGGCTACTTTGTATAGGTTTCTATGTAAGTACTGGTACTTCTGATTGGGCTGAGGCTGGAATTTAGCGAGTTTTAAGTAAAAGTATTTGATGGATGTATAATATGTGTCAGGAGCATTCACTCAGTATCATCATCTAATTTTTGACCGAGATGGCTTTTAGCTGGTTTTGCATCTGAACTCTTCATATGTCAAGAGTGCAGCTTAAAGAATCTACATCATAACATGAGTTCTGTCCTTTGTCACAAAAGACTTTCTTCATTGCCTTTTTCCCTATCACGCTTTAGATATCATACGAAATTATATATCAGTTCAAAACTTAAAATCTCAAAATTCATCCTTTGAAAGGCATTTTAAAATCAGACATTGCATTACCACAGAAAATGCACATCATAATCATATTACAAAATGTTTTCATTCATGAATTATAAAAATGTAAGACTGGATAGTGCATTTTTATGTCTGTGTTCAAAAATGGGAGTGGCAGTTAAAGGGTTAAAGTTCCACACAAATTTTCAGACTTTTGAAAAAAAAAAAAAGCCTCAAAATGATGGGGCCTATCTACTCACACCTTGTAGCTATGAGCGAGAGTGAGTATTTCCTGATCATAAATGTAGGGGTGTAGGTAAAATCGTCTCAGCCAGTGGACTAAAATATACACTGCGGTGGCAGTGACATGAAAATGCAGGACACGTTTTTTTTTACATCATTTTTAAAGCAAATATATCATTTTCGTAAGTTATAAAATGATTTTATTTCATTTTCATGAAATTTAGGGGTTAGGGGTTTAATCTCAAGCTCTTCACTGATGTGTTTGTCGCATTGGTAAACAAACATGCAAACATATATTTGTTGGTGATAAAAATAGAATACATTTTACAAGTTGTTTACCATTATTTCACTTATTGTTTTGAATTGTCTTTTATAATTCTTATATAAGACAATTGTTTTTACTATGAAATTACATCTTTATGAATGTAACTCTGAGTCTGGGCTAAGAGCAAAACAATAAAATCTACACATAAAAGGTATTTCAACATAGTAAAAATAAATGATAACAGTCAGGGCCCACGTCTGATTTAGCCGCCATGCCATAAAAATGATCACTGGAGCATATCTTCATTTCTAATTTCTCTTTGTGTTCTAGCATTTTTTGATTTCCTTTCAAATGCATTTTATTATATTTGGATATAGTGCAACACTTCATTCAAGTTTGATTTTTTCACCCTTCATAATAAGTTTGGCATGATTACAAGTTTAAGCCAGGTTTGTTTGATGTACGCAACCTTTATATATCACAAAAGAAAATAGGTGTAATATGAAGATCTAACAGTTGTAATAAAAAATCAATAACTGAGACATGAAAGTGCCTTAAGCCTACTAGTAAATCATTTTATTTCAAAACATTTACAGCAGCTTGCAATATCCAGCACGTGTGCGATACACTAGCGTCAGAGCTTATGAAAAATGAAGGTTGCATCTAAAGGTCAAATCTAGAGGACGTTGGTTGCCTCCCTTTTATCAGACACACAAATCACTCATTGAGCAATCCACTAAGACCGATGGATCTATTATCACCTCCACCATGAACTTGTAGTGTTTTACAACTGTCTCTGTGCTAACAACTGTCTCCTATACAATGCAATCCACTGTTCAAGCAGGAGGGGTTGAGGACATGTTTTACACACCTATTCCTGTACAAAACAAGATTAAGTCCTGAAATAAATACCATGGTATAGATAGCGTCTTTTAACTAGCTGCATGAAAAGATGGGTATTATCCAGACAGGTTTAGATTAGGGTTAATTCAATTAGCATCTTTGCCTTTAGTTGTAAGACGAGCTAAACACTTTCACTGTTGCAACATTTTAGTCATTAAATACACAAATCCCACATTTTTCATATTTATGAAGACTCAGTTAATGATTTCATACATTTCAAATGCAATCAGCATAAACATGAATCAATAAATTGTTATTAAAGCTCCCATAAATTAAGTTTGAACAGTTTTGAACTTTTACTATTAGCTCAATCTCTATTTTTTAATAGTGTATACAAACGTACCTACATATACTGTATGAGGACTAGCACGTCAATATGAAAACAACAAGGCCAAAACACGTACATTTTAGGCCAAGGCAGCATTTTAAGTAGAGCTGCAATTCAGAAAAAAAGATTAATATTCTGTCACCACTAGACGGCGTGACTATTTCAGATCAGAGACTGTAACGGGCCTACATTCTATTCAAACACCCACAGGTGTATTTATGTTACATTATGCGGTATATCCATGTATCAAAACCTTTATTAACACATACATAACAGTAAAGGAATGTAACTTTTTTTTATTATGCTGTGATTCACTTCATTTTACTGTTGTCGTGTTTGCTTACTGCTCCAAAGGATGATCTGTGTAACCACAATATTCCTTAGTAAGTGATAATAACTGATAACAACAGATAATAAGTGTTTTTTTCGAGTGTTATTTGAAAACATGTGAAAGTTTGTTATGGGTGGAGAACATATTTGTCATCATGAAGAGATTGGAGTAGAGAAGATACGCTGAACTTTACTCATGGATCTGACAGGGATCTTGACAGGGATCTCTAAGACTCATTCAAATACATACAGTTTTACAGTCAGGTTTTCTGCTGTAAAAACGTGAAAGGAGGAGTCACCTGAGATAAAGCACTCTTATAAAATGCACCACCAGTATATCCCATCATAAAACACATTCCCCTTTTCTTCAGCTGGGTTGTTCTTTCAGGTGGATTTTTATCCAAATTTGAAGAATGAATGTGCTCTGTTTTTCTGTGCTTGCTGTTTTATGCAGCTTTGCTTCAAGCGCAGGTAAGTGGTGTACCTATATGTAATGTTACTTATCATAAAAAAAGGTTTAGTGTTAAACCTGATGCTGTTGATTTAGGTAGAGCATCAATCCATCATTTTAGTTGTTCAGTTTTGATTTGTGTAAGAAATGATTGCTGAAAATAAAAATAAAAAGCATAGCTAAGCAGATTTAAAACATGGAATTAAACACCTTTGCAGGTTTTAGATGTTAAAATCTTAGATGTTAAAACTGAATGACCTGAGGACAGACATGTACATGCACATGCATGTGTAATCAATTAAATGTGATTATATTTCGTTATCAATATATTACACTGAATATATATTAGTTTGCAATGATTCAACTTGGTTTTCTTTCAGAATGGTGCTATCAGTCTCAAAGCAAAAATGCGTCCCATACATGCGTAGGTGAGCATTGCTTTTATATTAAGCTATTAGAAGGAAATCCAGTATTTTTCAAATGTTTGGGGTCATCAATTTTTTTTTTTATTTGTAAAAAACACTTTTATTCAAGAAAGATGCATTAAAATTGTTTACAAGTGATAAGTCTTTTTGAACTTTTTATTAATTAAAAAAAAAAAAAAAAATCAACATATTAGATGATTTTTATTAACATAGTATGACTTTTTGTATAGGACCGGATGACTGGGAGTCGGTAGCCTCAGCCTGTGGACGGTCAAAACAGTCACCCATTAACATTGTGACAAAGCAAGTTGTCTTTGACAGTCGTCTGACCCCAGTGCAATTTACAGGCTACCAAGAAACAGTCAATACTGTCATTACAAACAATGGACACACAGGTAAGTTACTCTTGAATATAGCCTACATTTTCACTGGGAATATCTTTTACCCACTGAAAACTGTTTATCACTTTATAAACAATTTTTATCATATATACTTTGTTATCTCTAGTGCAAGTTAAACTGCCAGACAAAGCAACAATTAGTGGAGCCAATTTAGGAGCCAATTACAAAGCTCAGCAGCTTCACCTGCACTGGGGCAAGAATGGTGGACCTGGATCAGAGCATACCATAGATGGAGAGAAGTACCCTATGGAGGTAACCGGCTATTGAAATCCTTCTTATTTTTAATGTAAGAATAGGCACGGCTATTTGTAACTTGAATGTGCGTGACTTCCGGTACATCCACTTCAAGTTATTTTAGCTGTAGAAAAACAATCCGTTATACTGCGTGATATGGCAAAGTGGTATTCGTTATTGTAATATTTTAATTTATTAACGTATTCATAAACACTTTGGTTTATAGTGCAAATAGTTTTACTGTTTACTGCACGATTCTTCTACTTATTTACCAATACCTGCTAATAAATCGGAAGTCGCACACATTAAGGAAAATCGGTTATGTTGTTTGATTGCAAAGTGGTATTTGTTATCATAGTATTTTAATTTATTAACGTATTCATAAACACTCTGGGTTATAGCAAATCGTTTACCGTTTACTGCATGCTTCTACTTATTTAACAATAGCTGCTAATAAATCGTAAGTCACGTAATTCACGAAAAATCGGTTGTTGTTTGATTGCAAAGTGGTATTTGTTATCATAGTATTTTAATTTATTAACGTATTCATAAACACTCTGGGTTATAGCAAATCGTTTACCGTTTACTGCATGCTTCCACTTATTTAACAATAGCTGCTAATAAATGGTAAGTCACGCACATTCACGAAAAATCGGTTATGCTGTTTGATTGCAAAGTGGAATTTTTATCATAGTATCTTAATTTATTAACGTATTCATAAACACTTTGGTTTATAGTCCAAATAGTTTTACTGTTTACTGCACGATTCTTCTACTTATTTACCAATACCTGCTAATAAATCGGAAGTCGCACACATTAAGGAAAATCGGTTATGTTGTTTGATTGCAAAGTGGTATTTGTTATCATAGTATTTTAATTTATTAACGTATTCATAAACACTCTGGGTTATAGCAAATCGTTTACCGTTTACTGCATGCTTCTACTTATTTAACAATAGCTGCTAATAAATCGTAAGTCACGTAATTCACGAAAAATCGGTTGTTGTTTGATTGCAAAGTGGTATTTGTTATCATAGTATTTTAATTTATTAACGTATTCATAAACACTCTGGGTTATAGCAAATCGTTTTACCGTTTACTGCATGCTTCTACTTATTTAACAATAGCTGCTAATAAACCGTAAGTCACGCAAATTCACGAAAAATCGGTTATGCTGTTTGATTGCAAAGTGGTATTTGTTATAGTATTTTAATTTATTAACCTATTCATAAACACTTTGGTTTATAGTCCAAATAGTTTTACGGTTTACTGCATGATTACTCTACTTAATTACCAATAGCGGCTGATAAATCAGAAGTCGCACACATTAAGGAACATCGGTTATCTTGCTTGATTTTGCAAAGTGGTATTTGTTATCATAGTATTTTGATTTATTACTCATAAACACTCTGATTTATAGCGCAGATAGTTTTACCGTATACTGCATGATTCTTCTACTTTTTTTTACCAATAGCGACTAATAAATCAGAAGTCCCTCTCCTTCACAAAAATATAAATATAAAAATATCCATCCGCGTTGCAAAATAAAGTGGACATACAGATTATATTCCTGCAATTATTTGTGATCGAAATTAAGTATGAATTTTGTATCCTTAACAGCTTCATATTGTACATATAAAAGAAAAATACAACTCTGTGGAAGAGGCCGTTGGAGACCCTTCTGGAGTTGCTGTTCTTGGATTTTTTTATGAGGTAAAACCACAGATGCATTTCAAAATGTTTGTTAACAAATACTAATAAAAGTTAATACAACAGTGTTTTTTTACAACTATCTTACCTTACAGGAATCAACAAACGCCAATAACAAATATGATGGGATCATAAATTCACTGAAAAATATTACACATCCTGGTAAGATTATTTTATATACCTTCAAAGCTAAACAAACATGTTCTTTTATTGCTTCTTGTTTGATATACTGCAGCGCTATACATATTCACAAGGTCACAATCGGCTATCTCTAGTATGGGAGGAACCTGTCTGATAATGTGTTATTAATCAGACACTATTTAGAACAAAGAACGGGAACTTCATGACAACTTATAAAACATCTTTTTTTTTAGGCACCAACGTAACACTTCCAGCGGTGTCATTAGACATGCTCATTCTCCCCCACACTGAACTGGAGAGGTACTTCCGATACCAGGGGTCCCTCACCACACCAGGCTGCTCTGAAGCTGTGGTCTGGACAGTATTTGAGAAACCGATACCGCTTAGTAAACAACAGGTAATTTGCTGTGCGTATAAACAAGTGAATCTTTAACACATCATGAGAATATCATATAACCGTCTTATCTTTGTCTTGCAGCTTTCTGCATTTTCAAACCTGACGTTTTCTGACGGGACTCCAATGGTAAACACATTCCGACCCGTTCAGCTCCGAAATGGACGTGAAGTGAATTATTCTGGGAGTTATGTTTTTTGTGTTAGCACTGCCTTATTGGTCAGCTCTGTTTTCACATCCTTCTATGCTCTCACTGTCTGATTTATGTTGAAACAAGTTATTTATCATTCCTCAATATATTTATGACAAATCACACTTTACTGTGACTTCAAAGTGTATCTAACATAAAATTATGTAGTATGAAAAGCAGCTAGTCAAACATATCAATCCACAGCCCACCTCTGAGGTCTTCTCAGATGTATATATCTATAAATTAATTATACAAAAATCATAATTTTGACATCTATTGAACTTATATTGAATTATCTGTTATTAAAATAATATTTAACTGTGTCCCAAATTTTGCACACTTTTGCACAACTGTCCCTGTTACAAGCATGTAGAAAAACATTCTAATTTAAGATCTATTTGTGGAAAGTATAAATTAAAAAAATGCAAAAAGACATTGTATAACACATACACAGTAGCTGAATTGTAAAAAAATGGTGTGGTCAAGTATTTATTTGGTGGGGGTCCTGTAGATAACTTTACACAATGATTCTAAATTAATCTAATTTTAAACACATTTTTATGTAATAAAAAAATTGAGCTTTATTAAATGAACTATTATTTATAAGCTGTTTTTCTTCCCAGGCCTGAAAGATTTTTTAGGACTGTCATGGATATATAAATAAATCAGTAAAACCGCCAGTAGGTGGTAACAAATCCTTGTTTTAATAAATGATTAACTGAATCATTAAAATCAAATGATTTGCTCAAAATGTCTGATTGAACAACTGAGTGGATTGTTGAATCATTGGCTCACACGATTCATTCACAAACAGATTAATTCAGGATCGAAACACCCCATGTTGATCTCCACCGTTATATAGAATCAATAGCACATTTGCAATCCAGCAAGCTATCTCGAAAAATATTCTCGCTTGTGTTATATAAAACAAATAAATAACTTATACAGAAATATTTTTTCTTTCATTACTTAAGGACATTCTAACTGCATTCCAGTGGGCTCAGTTCGAACCCTGCATATACAGCATATTATACTAAACAGAGGAACGTGGCTGCATATGTAATATAATAAGACAATATTTACTAACTGGCATTGGCAATTTTTATGATTGGAGTTACTGTATTCTTGTGTTTCCTTTCTTGTGGTTTCTGTATTGTAAATGTTCAGTCCAAATTAATAAAAACATAAAAAGAAACTTGACAAACATGGTCATACAATGATCGTTTGTTTCAGTGTTTAATAATGAATAACTAACCATGTGAACATTTTACAAGCTGAACACTTGCTACTGTTTATTGCACATGTTAAAGCTGTACGGGATAGAAAGGAAGTGTGTTCTCATTGGCCAGATTCTCAGAAGACAGATTATTCATTGACATTTGGGTGATTTCTTATTGGTTTTAAATATCTGGCAACCGAAATGAGAATTAAGGAGGAAAGAAGGACATGGAAACTTTGAAATTCAAATAATAAAAACTTATATGTATCAAAAAGACTGGGGAAAGCATACTAATTCATTAATTTATTAATTCATTCATTTATTCGTTCATTCAATCAATCATTCATTCACTGATAAGCATACACATACTATTAGTTATCAGAATTTCTATTAATTTTATACTCATATTATCCAAAACTTGCATGTGTCATGTCTAATTTATGAATTTACATGAAGACAATTAAAAACACAAATTGAAAAGAGACTATCAAATTACGTATCAAATAAAATGCATCATAGAATATATATATATTATAGGCAATCGCCAAAATCACCCAAATCAGATAAATTCATAAAAACTGGCAGTACACATTCAGCAATGCTGAACGTGTACTGTACAAGGGTGTGTTTAGGCGGAGGGCGCAGGTTTAAACTGGTCTGGGACCTGGCAACCCTACTCATTGTGACTACAACAGTCAGCTGTCCAGCACTTGAACTTCGCCGGAGAAACAAGTAACATGGATCGCTGGAAAGGCAGGGTTGCTGTTGTCACTGGAGCTTCAGTGGGAATCGGAGCTGCAATCGCAAAGTCTCTTGTCCAGCATGGCATGAAGGTGGTCGGCTGTGCTAGAAATGTAGAGCAAATAGAGGTAATGCACCGTTAGCATACGCTTTATAACATACACTTGCGAGGAGTAAATGTTTATGCACCGGCTGAAGAATCGCGTGTTCTGTCTTGCAGAAACTGGCAGCTGAATGTGTCCGCAGTGAATTCAGCGGCACTCTGTTCCCATATAAATGTGATCTGACTGTAGAGGACGACATGTTATCCATGTTCTCCTGGATCAAAGGTCAACATCAGGGTGTTGACGTGTGCATTAATAATGCTGGTTTGGCTCTCCCAGAGCTTCTATTGAGCGGCAAAACCAGTGGCTGGAAGACTATGATGGATGTAAGTAGCACTCTACTTGACCCGACAAAAGCCGCCGAATCATTTTTGCGAATCGGTTCTTTCCATAGCCCATTTCAATAGTAACGTGCTTTCGAATCACTGCTTCGTGAAGCTTCGAAACTTTTGCGAATCATTTGTTTCGAATCAATGATTCGGAGCGTGCTTTGGAAATGTTTCGAAAGTTCAATGGTTCACCGCTCGGGGGCGATCTCTGTAAGCCCATTTCAGAAGGAAACAATGCATTAAGAGTGGGGTGAAAACTTTTGGAATTTAAAGATCAGGGTAAATTTCGTCACTCATTTTGTCTGATGGGAAGCATGTAAGTATCTTCTGTTCAAAACTTTACAACCCTTAATGCATTGTGTTTCCTTCTGGAGCATCAGTTAGCATTTGAAACTTCTAAAATAGTTGCATATGAGTCCCTCAGTGTGAAAAGATGGATCTGATAATCATGCAGTCATTGTTAGAAAGGGTTTAAATACACAAAAATGCTGCAAAACCACAGAATTTGTGAGACCTGAAGGACTTTTCTTAAGAACAGAGGGCGTCTAAACTGTTCAGGACTTACGAGGGACTCATAAACAACTAAAACAAATGTGGGTCATTCAGGTACCAACACAGTATTAAGAAACAAGTGTATGTAACGTGTAAGTAATTTAACTATTATTTTCTCTTGTGGACTATATGTAAATGTCTTTTATGTGAAATATGTTCAGGTCAGTACTAAATAAAAAAAACCTGCATTTTGTATGATTCCTTTTATTGTGGTAAAATAATTAACATTTTGCCAATTCTGCAAGGTGTATGTAAACTTTTGACTTCAACTGTATTATATGTGTGTTGATAAAACTGTACCTTTTCACTTTCTTAGTCAAGAACTTGGTTTACTCCAGTACTTTACTTTTTGTTAAGGTGAATGTCATTGCCCTGTCAGTGTGCACCCGTGAGGCTTACCAATCAATGAAAGAAAGAAATATTGATGATGGCCATATCATTAATATTAACAGGTACAGGAATGTTTTATTAGACTTTTTTTTTTTTTTTTTTTTGCCTGTCTTTAAATTTCAGCCTGTGCCGGGTCAACGTAACCTTTAATATATTTGTGTGTTTTAGCATGAGTGGACACCGGGTTGTTAACAATGCCGTTACACACTTCTACACTGCCAGCAAATTTGCAGTGACGGCTCTTACCGAAGGTTTGAGGCAAGAGTTACGAGAGGCCAAAACCCACATACGAGCCACTGTAAGTGGATCAAGATCTGCTTCTGTTGAGCACCTTATTTATGTTATATGATTATTGCATGTCCATGACTTGTGTGCTCTTTCTTTAACAGTGTATTTCACCTGGTTTAGTGGAGACAGAATTTGCTTACAGACTCTTTAGTGAAGAACAAGAAAAGGCTGCTGCTACTTATAAAAGTATAAAGGTATAGACAAATTCTGATTCATTTCTATACAACATGTTGTAGGTCATTGTTTACATGTTTACATTTTTAAATATTGTATTTGCAGTGCCTACAAGCAGATGACATAGCAGACGCAGTGGTGTATGTACTAAGTGCTCCTCCTCATGTTCAAGTAAGCATGATCTATTCCTGGAGAAAACAATATTATACTGTTGGTGTTTGCTGACATTGTTCATGTATACAGACAGTGTTTTATATAATAGTTTTCCTTTCCTTTCCAGATTGGTGACATTCAAATGAGGCCTGTGGAACAGCTGGCATAAACTGAACGGAGAAACGGGATGAAACATCTCTGAGGTCTTCATCATCTGAATGGCTCATGAATGGTGTTAAATATAAAATGCAAAGCTGATAAAAGCCACAAAAATGTCCCATTTCTGCACTTTAAATCTTTAAAATGCAAATAGCAAGAACATATACTACTGCTCTGTCTGATCAGAAGGTTTACATTTTTTATAATAATTTTAACGACTATTTTTGTGTATGTTTAAAAAGACCGAATTAGTATTGGAGAAATAATTTTGAAAACACCAAAAGTACTTTTCACCACATACTGATGTAGAATCGGTGTAATTTATTATGCTTGGCATCATAATGATTGGCTTTTTTTGAATGAACATTTACAGATGAACATAAATGTTTTGAGGAATGTTGAGGAAATGTGATAATGTTTAAAGGAGAAGTCCACTTCCAAAACAAAGATTCACATATAAGGTCTCACCCCAAATGCAGTTGTAAATGATTCCAGCCGAGAAAGAAGGGTCTTATCTATACTTACAATTTCTATACTTTTTAGCACTGACTTCAGTTGCCCCGAATGAGTCTGTGTTATTAGCTCCTACCAGTTGTTATTGGGGAATAACCTACCTTGGAATGTCATGACTGACCAATCAGAATCAAGCATTCCACAGAGCCATGTAATAATTTAATTTAAAGCACAGCCACCACAAATTCATTTTTTTTTTTTTTTTTTTTTTTATGCCTTTTTATTGTGATAGGACAGTAGAGAGATGACAGGAAAGAGCTGGGAGGAGAGAGGGGTGTGGGATTGGCAAAGGACCTCGAGACAGGAATCGAACTCGGGTCACCGTGAGCGCAGTTGCGCTCTATGTCATAACAAGATCATAACATAAAAAACACCATAACAAGAAATAGTTTAATAGCTATGATACTGGGTTTGAAATCAAATGTTTGCATAGTTATGACAGAAAACACTAGCATCTAACAATGCCTTGGAAAAAATAATCTTTAAAAATAAAGTTTATGCATAAACCCAAATAAGAAATAAAACAGTTATCGAATAAGCATGTGTCCTATTCTGTGTCCTAAATTCCTGAAACATTGGTGTTTCATTTTAGAGCAGTCAATACAATTTATAAAAGAAGTCAATTAAGTCAAGTGGGGGTGGGTGTGTGAAAAAATTCAGATGTAATCCCCTTTGTAATCACTGGCATTTTTCAAAAGTAACTGTAATTTAATTACACATTTTTTTTCTCAGTAACTGTAACTAATTACATTTATTTTGTAATTAAATTAAATTATGTAATTCCGTAACATGTACCTAGTTACTCCCCAGCACTGGGTATGTCGAAAAACTCCCATCTCATGTTCTCCCTCAACTTCAAAATCGCTCTATATCACTGTTTTACCCTTTTTGTTAAGGGTGTTTGATCTTCTTTGCATGTTCACTTTGCAAAGACTGGGTCGGTACTTCTGCAGTGATGTAGGATGATTTTGAAATGATTTTTGAAGTTGAGGGAGAAAATAGGATTGGAGTTTTTCAACATACCCTAATTGTTTTGAGTCAGAATACACAGAGTTAAGCGAGAGAAAGGCAAGACAAGCATTTGAGATTAAAAAGTAATTTTTATATTTTTTAATGAAAATAACCAATCGTTTCGCCAGATAAGACCCTTCTTCCTTGTCTGGGATAATTTACAACTGCATTTGGGATTGTTTGAAGCCGCATTTAAACTGCATTTTGGAAGTTCAAAATCGGGGCACCATACCAGTCCATTATATGGAGAAAAAATGCAGAAATGTTTTCCTCAAAAAACATAATTTCTTTACGACTGAAGAAAGAAAGACATGAACATCTTGGATGACAAGGGGGTGAGTATATTATATGTGAATCTTTGTTTTTGAAAGTGGACTTCTCCTTTAACAAATTTCTGTTCAATTCTGTGCCTGCAGTTCTGACCTTATATTTTTAAGTGAGGCATTGACTAATAAAAAAAAAGAGCGGTTTATGTCTTTTCTTTGTAAACTTCATTAAAGAGTATTAATAAACTATCAAATAGTATTATTAAAAAGTCATGCCTGAGGACTTAAGATATGTCACAGACCCCAAATAACTTAATTTGCAATTGCGTTTATAAAAAAAAACCTTGTATGTATGAGTTTGAGTGCATAAAAACGGAATACAGTTAGCATTAGTTTCAGACAAAATTATGCAATAGCGGCAACATGCTGATTTGGATATTTATATTTATGTTAAACTCCAGTGCGAATTTCTTGGCAATTTCTATGGCATTTTGAATGGCACTACAGCAACGTGACACTCTCAAATGGAAGAGAAAGGACAAGGAAGTATTCGCAGCAACAATCCTAACGGTTAAACATGTTTACTGAACTGAATTTTATTGTTACACTGGCAGTTGCAGAAGTAACCTTAGAACATACAAAAATATCGGAGGAACTGACTGGATCTTGGCTATATATGTATATATATATATATATATATATATGTATATACATATATATATATATTTATTTCTGTGTCAAAGCTGTTTTTTTTAGATTCATTAGTCCAGTCAAATGATCCTTCAGAAATAATTCTAATATTCTATTTTGCTGCTCAGAAAACATTTATTAATATTATTATGTTGAAGAGGAGTACAATTTTTCAGGTTTCTTTGATGAATAGAAGTTCAGAAGAACAGCATTTATCTAAAATAGAAATCTTTTGTATTAATAAATGTCTTTATCATCACTTGTGATCAATTTAAAGCATCCTTGTTAAATAAAAGTATTAATTTCCATAATGTCTTTCCAAAAAAAAAAAAAAAAAAAAAGAAAGAAAGAAACTTTTTTTTTTTTTTTTTTTTTAAAAAATGCTGATCTTTGGATTTTCTATTCATCAAAGAATCCTGAAAAAATGTACTCAGCTGTTTTAAATAATAATAACAGCAACAACAACAACAATATATTATATATTATTAACACCAATATATATATAATTATAATACATTGTTCCTTGAGCAGCAAATCAGCATATTAGAATGATTTCTGAAGTATCATGTGACACTGAAGACTGGAGTAATGATGCTTAAAATTTAGCTTTGATCAAAATAATAAATTACATTTAAAATATATTCAAATACAAAACAGTTATTTTAAATAGTAAAAAAAAAATCACAACATTGCTGCTTTTGCTGTATGTTGGACTCTTCAAAATCTTTTCTTTATAGGTTTGCTCATTCTTTCACTTGATTCCTGTTCACAGTCACCCTGACTATTACTGTATTAATTTTCAAGTCATTTTACTGCACAGTTTTGGAGAAAATTAAAGGCAAATTCATCCCAAACATCTAAGAGCATTTTATCACTTTTGCGTCATGTCCCATATTCAAATGCTCATAAAAATCTTTCCTTTGAAGTTTACTTTAATTTTCTCCAAAACTGTACAGTGAAATGACTTGAAAATTAATAAAGTAATAGTCAGGGTGACCGTGAACAAGAATCAAGTGAAAGAATGAGCAAACCTATAAAGGAAAGATTTTTGTGAATGTTTGAATATGGAACATGATGCAAAAGCGCTAGGATGCACTTATGCTTGGGGTGAATTTACCTTTAATTTTCTCCAAAACTGTACAGTAAAATGACTTGGAAATTAATACAGTAATAGTCAGGGTGACTGTGAACAGGAATCAAGTGAAAGAATGAGCAAACCTATAAAGGAAAGTTTTTATGAGCATTTGAATATGGGACATAGTGTAAAAGTGCTAGAATGTAGACATGCTTGAGGTGAATTTGCCTTTACTTTTCTCCAAAACTGTACAGTAAAATGACTTGGAAGTTAATACAGTAATAGTCAGGGTGACTGTGAACAGGAATCAAGTGAAAGAATGAGCAAACCTATAAAGGAAAGATTTTTGTGAATGTTTGAATATGGGACATGATGCAAAAGCGCTAGGATGCACTTATGTTTGGGGTGAATTTACCTTTAATTTTCTCCAAAACTGTACAGTAAAATGACTTGGAAATTTTGAAGAGTCCAGCAAAAGCAGCAAACCTATAAAGGAAAGATTTTGAAGAGTCCAGCAAAAGCAGCAATGTTGTGAATTTTTTTTTTTTTTTTTTACTATTTAAAATAACTGTTTTGTATTTGAATATATTTTAAAATGTAATTTATTATTTTGATCAAAGCTAAATTTTAAGGATCATTACTCCAGTCTTCAGTGTCACATGATACTTCAGAAATCATTCTAATATGCTGATTTGCTGCTCAAGAAACAGTGTAGTATAATTATATATATATATATATATATATATATATATATATATAGGTGATAATATTATATAATATATTGTTGTTGTTGCTGTTATTATTATTTAAAACAGTTGAGTACATTCTTTCAGGATTCTTTGATGAATATAAAATCCAAAGATCAGCATTTCTTAAAAAAAAAAAAGTTTATTTTCTTTCTTTTTTTTGGAAATACATTATGGAAATTAATACTTTTATTTAACAAGGATGCTTTAAATTGATCACAAGTGATGATAAAGACAGTTATTAATACAAAAGATTTCTATTTTAGATAAATGCTGTTCTTATTCATCAAAGAAACCTGAAAATTTGTACTCCTCTCTTTTCAACATAATAATATTAATAAATGTTTTCTGAGCAGCAAATTAGAATATTAGAATTATTTCTGAAGGATCATATATATATATATATAGTATGTAACATATTCACATTCATTCAAATCAATGTTAAAAAAATCTGTAACTGTACTACTATTTTTTACATTCTGATGGAAAATAGCAAAAAGTAACTATTCTGGTGTTGCTTTATGGTCTTTTAAGGGTTAAATTAGATTTTATGCATTAATATTCGTGAACAGCAATCTACTGAAAATATCAGCTAAAGCATAAAGAAAACGCCGTTCTGACAGCATCTTTACATCCATTTTGACCGCTCCCAGCACCCATACCGTAAGTACGCGATTAGATGCGCAAAAAAAAGTGCGGCTGGTGTGGCCGTGTATTTTGAAGACGCGGCTGGCGTGACCGCAGTCCAGTGTCAGTTTTGGAACAACCAGCTAAAACCAGCCTGACCAGCCTAGCCAGGCTGGGAGACCAGCTAAAACCAGCTACTTCCAGCTTAAACCAGCTAAGACCAGCCAACCAGCCTAGGCTGGTTTTAGCTGGGGGTTTTTTTTTCAGCAAGGTTTTTCTTCCATTTACATAAATTGTCATCTGAATGCGTCAGTAGTGATTCAGGGGGTCTCTGATCCCATATAAATGTGATTTGTCTGTCTGTAGAGAACAACGTATTGTCCATGTTCTCCTGGATCAAAGTTTGACATCAAGGTGTTGATGTGTGCATTAATAATGCTGGTTTGACTTATGCAGCTAGAGATTGTGTGATTTCAGTCATATTCATATTTTGCAGGTAAATGTCATTGGCCTGTCAGTGCGCACCTGTGAGGCTTACCGGTCCATGAAAGAAAGAAGTTATTGATGGTCATATCATTAATATTAATGGGTACGGGAATGTTTTATTAGACAATTTTAGACATATTTATTTTGCTACTGTGCCATGCACCAAATAATTCAATGTCTTGCTATGTTTTATTATGTGTGGACAACGCATCCTCCACAATGCTGATTTACACTTCTATACCGCTACCAAACCACTGTGGCAGGTATGTGGGTTTTGAGGCAAGAGGCCAAAACCCACATACCTGCCACAGTAAGAGCAGGATGATCAAGAGGTAATATGGTTATTCAAAATAAAACATGTCTAAACACTTGTGTGCTCTTTCTTAATGAGTCTGTATCCTCCTGGTTTAGTGGAGATGGAGTTAACCTACCAGCTCTTTAGTGAAAAAAACAGAAAAGGCTGCTGGAAAAAAAAAAAAAAAAAAGCATAAAGGTAATCCAAATCCTGATTCTTGTCTACAAAGCATGTTTTTTAGGTCTTTGTTTACCTTATTAATATTTAAAAAATCATATTTACAGTGCCTACGAGCAGATGACAGCAAACGCAGTGTGCTCCTCCTCACGTTCAAGCATCATTGATAAACTATACTGCTGTTAATGTTTGCCAAATTCACTTATTTTTTTTTTAGTGCTTTAGGCTCTGTAGACTGGTGACATTTAGATGAGGTCTGTGGAGCAGCTGACATAAATTGAACAGTTAACAGGATCATGCTAAGAAAGTGTCTTTTATAAACATTGTAAGAGATCACAAGCATGTCCAATATAATTGTATATTACATTGTATATACTAATTGTGAAGTCTCTAAATCTATTGAAATATATTTTGTAAGAACACAAAACACTGTTTTGTCTCATCGTGATGTTTACATTTTTTGTTGTAGTGACTGAATTGATTTAAGAAATACTTTCGGTGCTTGTGTAAACACCCCTCTGATTAGGCCTCACCCACTGATGGCAGCTCCCATTATTTTCCTGAAGCAGAGACCTATATTTGGACTGAGTGAAGACCACAGCAAACTGGCAGCAGATTTTATATAAGAGTTTTGTCAACTTGTAACATGGATCGCTGGAAAGGCAGGGTTGCTCTTGTCACTGGAGCTTCAGTGGGAATCGGAGCTGCAATCACAAAGTCTCTTGTCCAGCATGGCATTAAGGTGGTCAGCTGTGCCAGAAATGTGAAGCAAATTGAGGTAATTATACAGCTATGTACAGAAAAAAATGAACAAATGTGAAGAAATCACAGGTGGGTCATTCTATAATTGTGGGTACATCTCATGTCCTTGAAGTATATTTTTTATATATTTTCATCAATATAAAGCCCTGATGCTTAATGTTCTAGTACACAATCATATTTTTCCCAACCACACTGCTATATGTTGAAAACTATATGTTCATATCACATACAACGCTGGTATTCAGCTGTCCGATTTTGTAACTTTGAAAGTTTCTCATTCTACTCTGCATTTAAGCATGAAAATGATCTCAAATATAAATACATTTCATAGTTTTGCCTTCAGTTAGATTAGGTTATCAAGACATTAGGGTGTATGCTTCAAAAATAGCAATTGTTTGTTATGATATAAATGCCTAGTTCTTTCATGAAACTCTAGATGGTGCAGGCTGACAGGTGTTAACGTAACTGATGATATTCACAGCCTTACATGACTTGGCACAAGCTGATTGGTTCATGCCACTGTCACATTTATGTCTGTGCTTGTCGTTGGTTTCTCTCATTGTCTCCCCCTGTTGTTGTATTGACTTTGGTTTCTCCCTTATTATTGTCTACACCTGTCTGTAATTAGTTCCACCCTTTATAAGTCTGCTTGTGTCCTGAGTTTGCTGTCGGTCCTTAACGTTATTTCAATGTGTGTGGATGTATCGTTGTGTTCCTGCCTGTTCCTATGAAGATTTATATTAAATTGTTATTTGTTTATATCGTATCTCGTTTCTCGTCTCGTCCATCCAGCACTACACCGTAACAGAAGGACCGACCGAAACAGTTTATCCCCGGCGTTTCCCTGCTTTATTTTTCCCGTTTTTTCTCAGTGTTTGTTTTTTGTTTTTCGTTATGGATAACCCCGCCGTCCTCCTTCTTCTCCTGGAGCAGGGGAATCGCTTTCTCGTGGACCACACTAGAGACTTCGTCCACCTCGTACCATTCACTCACTACCCGGACAGCAGCCTTTGCACATTCTACCGTGCTGGACTGAACATCGCCACGAAAGCGCAGCTGTCCGGGGAGGGTCCACGAGAGAGCTTCGCCGACTACATCGAGTGGGTGCTGGTGTCCTGCAGAGCTTCGCTGACCGCGGAGGATGACACCAGCCCCACTCAAGACCCAGAGCCCAGCCAACCAGCATCCCGACATTGAGCATTGAGCCCGAGCCCACCGCGGATGACGAGCCAGAGCCACGAGCGACAGAGCCTTACACGTCCGATCAGGTGCGAGAGCCGGCTACAGCTACCGTAACGGGGGAGTGCAACATGGAGCAAGTGAGGGCTATGGAGAGCCCTGCCCACTGCACCACTGCTGGGGGTGAGCTGGAGAACAACTCTGGGGACTTAATTGACTTTTCTAATGAAGTGCTAGAAAATAACTCTGGGGATTTAATAGACTTCTTCATGGAAATATCTACCTGTCACGTTAAACCTGCCTGTATGGAATCCCCACCCACCCTCCCTCTTCTGCCTATGTCAACATCTGTCTGCGCACCGCTGTCCCCTGACAGCCCCTCTGCTTACCCTCAGTCTTCCACCTGTGCAGTGGGCTCGCCGCGGGTCTGCCAGCTTCCATCGGCGTCAGGGCTGGAGGATCCCTCTTCTCCGCCTCCAGCCTCAGAGTCCAGAACTCTGCCTCGGCCCTCCGACCCTGCAGCTCCACCATGGCTCTCAGCGCCCTCGTCTCCATCATCGCCCGTCGGTCCACCAGCTCCACCGGGCTCCCTCGTCTTTCCGGCTCCGCCCTGGTCGGTCGACGTCCCTCCGTCACCTCAGGACTCTGTTCCTCCGGCTGTGCCTCGTCACTCCGTCCCACCGGCTCCTAAGGACTACTCCCTCCCTCCGGCACAGCCTCCATCCTCTGTCGCTCCGGCTCCGCCACGGACCTCCGGATCTCCGCCTACGCCTTGGTCGCCAGAGCCTAGGGCTCCGCCTTGGCCCTCCGGATCCTCGGTGTCGCCCTGTATCTTCGGCTCTCCGCCTCGGGCTCCTCCACCAGCTGCTCCGCCTCTGTCGGTCGGCCCCCTGGAGTCGTCAGCCCTTCCTCCACCATGGCTCCTCCCTCCGTCGGCTCCACCGTGGGTCGACATCATGGCTGCGGTCTGGGTCTCCCTCTGCTTCTCCTGCTCCGGGTCCCTCCTGTTTCCTCCTTGGCTCCTTCCACCTTCATCACCCCCCTGGACTATGTTATGTTTATTTGAACTGTCTGTCCGGCCATGGCCTCCTGAACCGCCCACCTACTCTCTTGTTTTGTTTTGTTTTGTTTTGTATGTTGTACGGCGCAAGACGTGCCTATTCAGAGGGGGGCGTAATGTCACATTTATGTCTGTGCTTGTCGTTGGTTTCTCCCATTGTCTCCCCCTGTTGTTGTATTGACTTTGGTTTCTCCCTTATTATTGTCTACACCTGTCTGTAATTAGTTCCACCCTTTATAAGTCTGCTTGTGTCCTGAGTTTGCTGTCGGTCCTTAATGTTATTTCAATGTGTGTGGATGTATCGTTGTGTTCCTGCCTGTTCCTGCCTGTTCCTACGAAGATTTATATTAAATTGTTATTTGTTTGTATCGTGTATCGTTTCTCGTCTCGTCCATCCAGCACTACACCGTAACAGCCAATGAGTTTGCACCTTTACCTTTAAATGGCTGGTTGGCATTCACTCGAGCCTTTTGCAGCAACGCGCTTTCAGAATTCCTCTGAAACCCTCCACTTTTTCCGCAGCTCCACCTGTATAAATCGGGGTTATTTTATATGCTATTTGTGCAGCAGCAGTGTGTCTTAAATAGTCACAGCACCATATCGCCATATGCTTTGGCAGTAGCAAGTTCCTGTACTTGCTTGCAGCTGCAGCAGCCGCAGTACTCTACAACTACAGCAATAACCAACAGCAGCAGTAATACAGCAGTGTAGCAGATCTATTCCGCCAAGACCAAATACATTAACATTGTCATATACATTACCGTGCTAAAATCTTCCAAGAGTTGTCATGGTAGAACTTGTTTTATTTGTGTCCGAAAAACCATTGTCAACTAAATTACCCACTAGAAGGCCCCCCCACCACCCTAAAAAGGAATGGTTTGTCCCATTCTTGCATAATTTGCACAGTATGATGATATTTCCTATAGAAGCACATGGATAAAACACTAGACGTTATGCTCTCTCTCTCTTTCCCCTAATATTGGTTAAACTAACAAACCTGTGCCAAGAGTGGAATAATTGACTGTCAACAGTGTTACACATGTATTATTGCTGCAAATGTTAACAAGACTAAAACTTACGTTTTGTTTACGAAAATATATTTTTAAACATACCATATGCTCAGTAATTCTAGGCTTCCATGTTGAGTATAGGCCCAAAACACTAAAAATGTCAACTAAGTTACCTGTCAACTGTGTTACCCAGTAAAGGTAACATGGTGGAAAGTAGCAAACATTCAAATTGTCAAATTCTAAATGTACCTGGGTAATTATAGAATGACCCAGGTAATTTATGTAGCAGCACCTTGTACGAAACATGTGCAGGCTGATTGCACATAGTCGACAGCCTGTGTTAGTCACTGTTGATTTAATACTTAGATAATTCCAAATTACTGAATAATAGCCTGTTAAATTTGATTTTTATAATTGTATTGCATTCTGACCAATTATGACACAGCAGCGGTAATAATCCAAAGTTTGTATCCTGCTGCCAAAGTTTTTTGAGATTTATACCCATCATCCCAGATAGTACACTGCAAGATATCTGTTAAGGATCACTTGATCTGGAAAGCATCTGCTGTGTACAAACATCTGACAGACATCTGTAAGATGTCAGTTTTACATACATTCTAAATCATAAACATCTTAAAGACATCTAATAGATGTCTATTTGACATCTGATAAGAAACGTCCTATAGATGCAGACATCAAAAAGACATCTCCGAGATGTACCTGTGCTATCAGGCATGAAATGTAATTCTGTCATGACAAATCTCAGAGGGATTGGCATGGTAATGTACATGACAATGTAAATGTATTTGGTCTTGGCGGAATAGATCTGATACGCTGCAGCGGCGGCAGAGCAAGTACTGAGACTTGCTACTGCCAATGCATCTACAAGACGCTGCTGTGAGCATGTAAGAAATACTGCTGCTGCACGTGTAACATATATGAATAACCCCCATATAGCATATATGAATTACCTTGTAGCAGATCTATACAGGTGGAGCTGGGGGAGGTGGAGGGTTTCTGAGGCACACTGCAAACTGCTACGGCAAGCACTAGTCATGTATTTGAATGCTGAGCAGCGAGCTCATTGGATACCGACACAGGAGAGAACCAGCAGCTGTGCCATGTGATAATGATGTCATTAGGTCAGACTGAGTTTGACTTATCGGACTGTACCATCTAGAGTTTTATGCCAGAACACTTTATGTCTCAAAGTACTTATTCCTTTCACAGAAATTGGCTGCTAAATGTGTCAGTAGTGGATTCAGTGGCACTGTGATCCCGTATAAATGTCACCTGTCTGCAGAGGATGAAATCAAATCAATGTTTACCTGGATCAAAGGTCAACATGAAGGGTTGTTCGAGTTTATACTACGTTTTGTAAACTGCGAAATCTTGGAATAGAAAATTATGCAGCATATTATAGGAAGTGCACTGCTATTGGCTAGCTTGTCAGGGAGTGTTCGTTTACATAAGGTAAGACCGCTGCAAACTGGCTGCAGATTTTCTGTAACAGTTGAACAGAGTTGAACTTGTAACATGGATCGCTGGAAGGGCAGGGTTGCTCTTGTCACTGGAGCTTCAGTGGGAATCGGAGCTGCAATTGCAAAGTCTCTTGTCCAGCATGGCATGAAGGTGGTCGGCTGTGCCAGAAATGTGAAGCCAATTGAGGTAATTATACAGCTAATGTTATCTGAGGAATAAATGTGCATATGCTGCACAAAAGAAACTAAATCATGTGAGGAAATCACCGGTAGTCTAATTTATGTAGCACGTCATACGAAACTCGATCAGGCTGATTGCACATAGTCGACAGTCTGTGTTGGTCACTATTGATTTAATACTTACATAATTCCAAATGAATAAATAGCCTGTTAAATTTAAATTTCTATCCCTGTAAATAAGAATAATGCAGTGTGTGTTACATTCTGACAAATTATGACACAACAGCAGTAAAAATACAAAGCTTATATGTCTCTGCCATAGGTTTTTGAGCTTTGTGCCCTTCATGAAATGTAAATCTCAAAGTGCTCTTTCCTTTCGCAGACATTGGCAGCGGAATATGTTAGTAGTGGGTTCAGTGGCACTCTGATCCCATATAAATGTGATCTGACTGTAGAAGAGGAAATCTTGTCTATGTTTACCTGGATCAAAGGTCAACATAAAGGTGTTGACGTGTGCATTAACAATGCTGGTTTGGCTCTCCCAGAGCCTCTGCTGAGCGGCAAAACCAGTGGCTGGAAGAATATGATGGACGTAAGTAACTCAAATAAGCAGGTAATCCTGATCTAACATGCAGAATGTTTGACATTAGTCATCCTAAAACATGACAGTTTTGCAGTTGAATGTCCTTGCCCTGTCAGTGTGCACCCGTGAGGCTTACCAGTCCATGAAAGAAAGGAAAGTTGATGATGGTCAGATCATTAATATTAACAGGTACAGGTGTATTTTATTGCACTCATTTTCCTGAATATGTACAGACTCAAAAGCATTCAATGTCTTATTGAAATATGTGTTTAGTATTTGTGGACACCGGGTCATCAACCACCCTGATGCACACTTCTACGCTGGCAGCAAATATGCAGTGACGGCTCTCACAGAAGGTTTGAGGCAAGAGCTACGAGAGGCCAAAACCCACATACGTGCCACAGTAAGAGCAGGATGATCAAGTTCTGCTTTTTTAACACATTATTAATGTAATATCATTGTCTTAAAACGTGCTGATACAAAGTATGCTCTTTCTTTAACAGTGCATATCTCCTGGTTTAGTGAAGACAGATTTTGCCTACCGGCTCTATGGTGAAAAAACAGAAATAGCTGATGCTGTCTACAAAAGAATAAAGGTATAGACCAATTCTGATTCCTTTCTATACAACATGTTGTAGGTCATCATTTAAATGTTTACATTTAAATATCATATTTACAGTGCCTACAAGCAGATGACATAGCAAACTCAGTGGTGTATGTACTAAGTGCTCCCCCTCATGTTCAAGTAAGCATTGTCCTTCAATGGAGAAATATTGCGCTGATCATGTTTGCTGTCACTTAGTGTTCTGATTAGGAGATAAATGGAATTTGAATTTGTCAGAAAATAGAATAATTGCTGTTCTTTGTAGGTTTATACTGATATAGAATCTATTTGAGCAGCAATGGAAAATTTCTGCATTGTATTTTCTAATGCTGAATTATTTAACTTAATAGTTTTTTTTTCTTCCTCTTGTGTAGATTGGTGACATTGAGATCACGCCAGTGGAGGATTCGTTGTAACATGAGGAGATAAATGGGATCAAGCATCTCTAGAACACTGTGATAGTGATGAAGTACAGAACTTGAAGTAAAAATAATATAATTATTATTACTAGTAAACTATAATCAGTTTACTAGTAATAATAGTAATAATAATTAGATAATTGCACATTTACTATTATTGTAAATGTTATTAGAAAAAAATAAAGATTTTTAGAAATGTTCTAAATACTCTTGGTGCTGTTTTAATTAAAAATGAAAAAAAAAAAAAAAAATCAGTTGCAAAATGCAGAATCACTGTCATTTATTTTCAGTATTGGGGTAAAGCATTACAAGTAACGCAAGTTACATAATCATATTACTTTCTTTAAGGAACTAGTAAAGCATTACTAAAAAAAATCACGTATTCCTCAAAATAAATCCAAACTCAGAATATGAAGCAAACCTGCAATAATTAAATAAGTTAACACAAATCCTTTATGTATTTAATCCCATTTTATTAACCAGTGTTTTTGCTGCTGACCTTTGATCCAATACAACCATACTAATAAGCAAAAATTACTTTTTAGGTTAAGTTAACATTTGTGTCATTTTTTTTTTATTGCTGAAGAGTGTTGAAGTTTCTTCTCCTGTGCTCCTTTGTACAGACGTCAATTTACTTTTCCTTCAGCCTTAAGCTTATTTCACTTTTTGGTGTAAAAGGGCTTTTACAGTTACTAAAAACAGAACTTTTTATATTAAAAACAAACAAGCAAGCCCTGCACAGATTTAAAAAGCAACACAACAGTAATATAACACACTACTTTCCATTAAAAGTAACTAAGTAACGTAGTTACTTTTTTAGGGAGCAACGCAATATTGCAACACCGTTTATTTTGCAGACAAAGAATCAGTGATGATGAAATGTGATGCTTCTGTGCAAACTTTGGCTCTGAATTTGCAGCTCAGCATTTAGGGTTACATTGCATCAATGGTTTTAATCAAATTTCATAAGAGGACTGTGCAATATGTTGAAATTATCGAAATATTGCAAACATACCCATTGCAATATGTGTCAGTACTAGGGGTGTGTGATATTGACAAAAAGGCCTGTCTCAATATTTTCTGGGTTTTTAATGATGATGATAATTAGATGACATTTTTACCTTTATAAAGCCTTTTTTTCTAGAAGTGTGCATCATCTTTTGAGTCAAATTCTTACATTTAATCAATAAATTATAATAATAATACATTTAGGCTGTTACAAAATTAATTAAATAAGTATCAACAAAATTCATCTTCGCAGAAGTTGCATCTGAAGTGGCATTTAGATGTATTTACACATGTTAATGCAGCTTAGACAGCTTAGGAATGCTTTGCTTTAACCTGCAGTTACAAATGCATAAATAATGTTTTGATATTTTAAACATAAAACGTTGAATACTGATATTTGAAATTATTTAAAACATTAAAGGGGTCATCGGATGCCCATTTTCTGTAAGTTGATATGATTCTTTAGGGTCTTAATGAAAAGTCTATAATATGCTTTGGTTAAAAATTCTCAATAGTTGTGTAAAACAACACCCTTTTTACCTTGCCAAAATCAGCTCAGCAAAAATCATCTCATTCTGGTCGAGGCTTCTTTAAATGCAAATGAGCTTTGCTCACCCCGCCCCTCTCTCTTCTCTGTGGAAAGACAAGCCTGTTTACTTTAGCCGCGTTTAGCCGCTAAACTTGCTAACTAGCACTTTTTTAGGAAAGGCGATCACAAAGATTCATAAAAAAACCCCTTATACTCACTTCTGCTGTAAGTGAAGCTGGATCATGAATGATTCGTGTGAACATAGACGCATATATGTAGATCGGGAGGTGCATTCCCTTCACAAACATATGTAATCTACTGCATCTTCAGCAGCTCAGATGTCGGGAGTAAATGACGACCACTACGTTCATTATTACATCCAGCAACACAACACCTCAATCGCTCATTCGGAGATATTCTTGTCTAACTTACATCCCTGCTCTGGCATCGAAACAAAGAGGGCGGACTGTTACAGCTGATCTGAGGTAAAACGCTCATGTCAATCAACTATCGTGGGAGCGGCCTCTGTGGGTGTGACGCCACAATGACAGGCGTCTGAGAATGGCTCGATTTGAAAAAGGGAATATTATTTTAACAGATTAATTAAAAAAACACTGCATGGATTTTTATAATTATAGGGTAAATTTGTACATACACTGCCAACACACATTAATGTTCAAACAACATGTAAAAGTGAACTTAGCATCCAATGACCCCTTTAAAAGATACTTTAAATGTAAAATTAAAACCACCGGTAGGTGGCAGCAAGTCACTGTTAATAAGTGAGCCATTGCAATTAAACCGAATCATTCGTTTGATTAATTCAGGAACGAAACACCGTCATGTCGCTCAGAGATGGAAAAAAAAGCTGTGTTTGGATTGATTTTTGTTGGCGAAATAGAGCAAAAATAGCCAATATGGTGTCTAAAACGTAAGTCTCTTGAGATTAACTTTTCGTTTACTGAACAGTTGTATAAAATCAATATCAGATTTGTAACCATGCTAACGTTTTTTTTTTTTTTTTTTTGAAAAAAACAGTACTCATGTGATATTGATTAACTATATGAAATGATATGAATACATACATTTTCTGCCCCCCTTGAATTATGTGATCATTCTAAATGCATTTTAATAGACTGAATCATGCAGTGAAAGAATGCACTCTAAATGCATATGCATTAGTCTAACCAGATTTCATGTGGTAGTCGCAAATGCGTGCACTCTGTAGGTGTGTTTTGTTTGTTTTCTGCAATATGCTCAATAATGTCATGTCTCACGAGTTCAGTATTTGTCCTAAACCTGCGCAGATTTGGCTTGCATGAACATCCTCAAGGAATTAATGAGTGAACATAACTTATGGCTAGTGATTTGACAGTTTTACTCGCTGATTTTTACCAACCCTGACTATATGTATATGGGCCATTCTACAGAACTGGTCCAAAGTCAGAGTTGGAAACATCTTGAAAAAAATATATAATGTGATGTGATCATAGGATGCCAGGCCGATTTACCCGCCGGAAGTGCTGCCTCCCCTCGGCGGGGAGCGAGTAATTATCATAGGATAGGTGTCTGTCACTGCCCCTCCTTCCTCCCCTGCCACAATATTTTTTGGACACTTTTGTTTATATTGTTTAAAAAAATTGCATGTATGCAAATTGTGTACTATCCAAGGTCTATCTGACATCTGCATTTACATCTGCAAGACGTTTTTTTTGCTCATCTGCAATACGTCTATATGAAGTTTCCTATCAGATGTCAAATAGATGTCTATTAGATGTCTTTAAGATGTTTATGATTTAGAATGTATGTAAAACTGACATCTTACAGACGTCTGTCAGATGTCTGTACGCAGCAGATGCTTTCCAGATCAAGTGATCTTTAACAGACATCTTGCAGACGTACATGTGCTATCTGGGAAGATTTTGCTTACATCTATATTGTAAATATACTTTGCAGTAACTGAAGATCTGGCAGAGCAGCCAGACCCATTGTGTAGTTTAAAGAGCTTCATTGATTATAACAGAACTTGTGAGATCGCGATGAACTGAGATGAATGACGCTTTTATAGGTGATAATAAAGTGAGCGAGCTGTGCGCACTTTCTAGGCTATAATCCGTTCAGATTTTGTAAGAAACGTTCGTTTTATACGGTGCAATGTTTCGGGATGACATCTGCATATTTATACTGGATTCGTTCTTCGCCCGGCCCTTGTCCGACATCTTATCAGAATTCTTGTCCCGAGTCCGACCCGAGCCCGTCTTTTTTCCCTCTTCTCCCAAAACAGCTTATACTACTGTTTCAGTTATTAAAATAGTCCAGTTTTGTATGCAATTGCAAAGTGATTATTTCGGGGTTTTTTTATTAAGTTAATTTAAGCATTTTGAAGCGTTTTTTTTTTTGTTAAATATATTTTTTTGTTTTTTAAAGTAACGACAAAGCGGCCAGCGGAAGACTGATCATAGTCTGTTTGATCAATTTTGCCTTCTCAAATCATCACGACTTGCCTAAGATGAAATATCTACAGCTATAAAACAGTTCAAGTATAAAACAATGTTAGTTTAAACGTTAGACCTAGATAAATGTGTGCTATTAGCAAAGGGCGTAGCAAGCTTTTCCAAAGTGTGGGGGATGAATGTGGTTTGGTTGTTAACAATAAAAATGATGAATACAATGACAGAAGGGTACAAAAGGTATTAACATACAAGATATAAAAAGCTTTCAATTTAAATGAGTGATAGTGATACTAGAGTGATACTAAAAACACACTCAGAACACACTTGCTAGACTTGCTAAAGATTTAGAATCAGAAATGCTTTGATAATCTCAGGGAGAAATTATTTTGTTACTCCAAATATACAGACAACATTTCATACAAACAACATACTGTATATTCAGAACAAAAATATAAACAACTATGTACATATATAAATGCAACCAACAACAACAACAACTGACCAAATAATATATGACCAACTATATCTCTCATTTAAAAGAACCAAAAGTGCTCTTTCTGCTCTCCTTACAAGAGACAAACTGCTCAGCAACCTTTTTTCTGTTTACCCTGTCCAGCTTGTCTTTATGCACATGGCACACAGCAACACTGTTGGAGGCGAGTTTGGGTCATCGTGCTGCGTAGCCATGTTTTCAGCCTCCGGAGGCTGCTGAAACTCCTTTCTGACTCTGCTGATGACACAGGCACAACTAGGAGGAGTTGGGCAACTGTTTCGACTTGGTCAAAGAGACCACGGACCTCTGGGGTCATTCCTTGAAGAACTGCAACAACTTCAGTACTAGACTGGAAGCTGTACTTCATTCTGAACAATGCAAGCTGAACTTTGAAGATGTCTGGGTTGATTTCTGGGTACTGTTGGACAACAACATGTATTTTCCAGTTAATAGAACTTGTTCCAGGTGCCTTAACATTTGCATTCCTTCCTGCTCAAATCTTTCTCTAAACTGCATGTCAGCAACATCCAGAACTTTGTAGAATTCAGTCCTGTAGTAGTCAGAAGGGGACACATGTACATGTGCAGGAGCATTACCTGTGAAGCGCTGAGGTGGGATACGGACACGAGGAGCGGCAATAGGAGCGAGATGGAGTGTTTCACACATACTTGTTGCTTTCGTGTAAAGAGCCTGAAAACTCTCTGAGTTTCTCTTTTTGCTGAAACTGTCCTTAACACAGGCAACAGCTGAAAGCATCCCATCTATGGTCTGAATTGTGCTCTGGAGGGACATATTTAAAACCTCCAACTCCCCTGTGATCTCCAAAGCACACAGAAGACCAAAGACAACATTTCCCTGCTGAAATGTGTCATAAAGCCCCTGTGCCTTACTAGCCGCATCAGACTGACTCACTGCCATTTCAGCCAAAGCCTTGATTATGCACTCGTACTGGTTTAGCACAGTGCGGATGGCACTAGTGCGAACGGTCCACCTTGTTGGACACAGAGGTCTTATAGTGTGACATGGACCCTCACCCCCCTCAGACCTTGCAATTCCCTTAAATATGTCCTTCAGTTTCCCTGACTGCCCAAACAACACACCCAACTCATTGACCCAATCCAGAGAATTACGGATAAATATTGAGGCAGTACAGGACCTCTGTGTAATTAGGTTAACACAGTGTGCAGCACAATGAACATAGGGAGCCAGAGGTTGTATTTTTCTTATAATGGCCTGTGCTCCATTGTATTTGCCAGCCATATTTCCGGCCCCATCATATGCTTGGCCACGCAACCCAGTGATAGGCAAGTTTAGGCGCTGCAAAACATCCATGACTACTTTTGCTAGATTTTCTCCAGATGTCGAAGAAACTTCATAAAGACCAATAAATTCTTCATGAGGGACTAAATCCTTGTCAACATATCTCAAACACACTGCCTCTTGCTCTTTTCCAGACACATCTTGTGTCCCATCCATCATCACAGAGTACTGCAGGTGTGGAAGTGATCTGATGTTTTCAACTATTTCACGTATGATCATGCTGCTGAACAAACTTAGGATTTCATTTTGAACAATAGCTGAAGTATATACATCCTTTCTACCACATGTCAACCACTTGGTTAGAGAGGGGTCATTCTCTGATTTGTACTTCAGAACCTGTTCAAAATTTCCTTCACCACATTCATGGCCTCTAAAAGGTAAGCCCTGCCTAGCCAACATCTGCACAGCACCAATGATTTTGAGAAGACATCCCCTTGCTTCCTCTTGCTGTTTCACACTCACACTAGATAGCTGAACCTGTACTGATCGATTTTCATAGATGTGCGTTGTCATGGCTGTCTTATGACTATCAGATCGCTCATGCACAGTAAATCGTTCAAGGGCTTTTTTCCAATTTTTAAACCCAGATGAAATGAATGCTTGGCAAGAGATGATGTCCCTGAGTCAAAGGCTTTGGAGCAGTAAAAGCACAATACACCCTCAACATCAGGACTCACATGGAGCCATGGAAATTTCTGGTACCACTGAGTTTGAAAACTCAGAGTATATTTGGGCAAGGACTGTTTAGAAATTAATTTTGGATCTGGTTGATTGGGTTTACTGAACTGATGGCGAGTAACATCCACGTCTGTGTTCTCTGCTCCTCTCTCTACCATTTCATCTTCATCCTTATCCTCTCTGACTTCCCCCTCACTCTGTTTTTCTTGTCTGTCTGCTTCTTGTCTGTCTGCTTCTTGTCTCTCTGCTTCTTGTCTGTCTGCTTCTTGTCTGCCTTTTACTCCCTCTTCATCTCTGTCTTCCTCACTCCTGGCCACATCCTCACATACACCCTAATCAAAACATTTAAAATGAATTTGTGAATTTGATATAAACACACCATACACACTTGTGCACCTGAGATGGAAATAAGCACCACCCATGACACAAACACACACACAGCCCCTCTTCCTTCATAAACCTCTTTTACAAACTGTAACATTCATTTAATTGCTCACCTGTGAACCTTCCTGTGCTGCCTCTGAAACCAATGCCTCCAGCAACGTCCTCTCCTAAACAAGGTTGCAGTGGTAATAGGTTCAAACAGTTACAGCTGTGGCACTAGAAAACCTCAGTGAATATTGAAAAGTAATACAATGAAATAAATGCAAACAGCATCTAATGGTAATAGGCTACTGTTGTTTAATGTCAACATTTTTCAACTTTCATCTCTCAACTTCACTTACAGGATTTCTCTTGAAAAAGGTGTCAATCTTCTCCTGCCTCTTTCTTTTCTGCATCTTAATGATACTGCGTGACAAAAGGACAGTGGTAAGCTTGATAGTGGCATGGGTCTGACAGGACTGTGACTGCTACATTTCGCTTACTTGCAGATAAGCAAGTAAGCAATTGAGATATAAAACAAAAAAAAAAGTCCTCACAAAAAGCTTTTTCTAAATAATAATAATATAAACAAAAGTATAATAATATAAATAATAGTATAAATAATTTAACAATTTACTGTTTTTAAACATTAAAATAATATACACATTAAAATAATATTCTTCCATAGTCAACAGGTATGCAAACTGACATTATTTCTCACTTTTTTCTCCTCAACAGATACAATCAAACACAACAGGCAAGTCAGCTAATGAACAAACAATGCTCAAAATATCAAAATCAATTGCACTGGCAATAAACCCATAAATACATTGCCTAACATTGTCAGTTTGTCCCTCCTCATCAATTTCCTGCCTTCTTCATCACAGTTACTTCATGCATTGCATGCCACACACATGACCGAATTTAGCTAAGTTAGCTACTGAACACTATCCCAATTAGCAATTGCCATTAGTCTAAAAAACGAAATATAATACAGAAAACATTCGACATGCCAACAAAACATAAACAGAACATCTTCCCAAACATATATCAAGCTTATTTAAAAACCTCAAAAGCATAAACATTCAAAGTACCTGGAAAACTGAGATAATCATAATAACCATAAATTCCCGCCTCCTCTGCACGAGCTGACCGATAAATAACACACCAAGAGAGGCAAGACTTAAGGCAGAACAGCCAATCATCAGCCGGTGTCATGTTTGAGGGGGAGGGGAGAGGAGAGCTGAAGCGAGCGTAGACACAGAGGGGCCAGAGAAACGGAGGAGCGAATGCGAAGGCGTTTGTTCAAAACTGCGGGAAAACTGTAGAAAAAGTGTGGGTGTTGAACCCTCTCACCGGGAAAAGTGTGGGTGTTAAAACACCCACATCCCCCACGGGTGCGACGCCCCTGGCTATTAGGCGCATATCCAATCATTTGTGTGGAGAGTGGAAGCTAAAGCCACTTGGCAGAACATGGAGGCGCCAGCGCGATCACTTCCATTTTTTTTTCAGTGGAAACCATTTTAAATATTCCGTCATTTTTGCTGATAAAAATAAGACAAATACATCATTCCAAACTGTAAAGGGTCTACTTTTATTTGTGTGCACTCACAATATCAACAAAACGTTGCAAATGGTGCTTCTAAGATAACATGATGCGCTGTCTGTCGTCTCAACACGAGCCCTTCACAAAAATGAACCGAAACTCAGCGAATATATACCTCACAAACATGATACATATATCTATAGAAAGTTTTAAATTGTAACTTAACGAAATACAGCAAATCGAAAACAAAAACTATCATTATGTAATCTTTAAGGATGCATTTCTCTTTAAAGGCGCATCCAAAGAGGAGATGACGAGTCAGGATCGGCAACTTCATCCTTTCCACACTGACTCAGAAAACACGAGATTATTAATTAATAAATCAAAAATCTCCTTACTATTTCCCCCCGACACATGCATGGTAATAACTTTGCCGCAAGCTTTAGCCTATTGCGTGCGTTTGAACGCGGAACTGTTCCTGCTGCGCTGAAGGCGCGCTAAACGCCTTCCGAGCCGGTCTCGAAAGTGAAAGCAAAGTCTCGTGTTGTTTCCAACAGCGCGGTTTTTTTTTTTTTCATCGCCATATTTGATGAATGTCTAAAATATAAAAATAAGAAGAAGAAGCCTAAAACAGGCCCGAAGCCCGTCCCGCGTTTGAACTATGACTTGAAAATTGACCCGAAGTCCGGCCCTAGGGGCGTAAAAAAGTCGGGGCTTGTCGGGCTCGGGCTGCAATGCAGGGCTCTACCGGGACATATCAACCAGTAGGCTAATTTCATTGCCAGTAACGGACGGTAAAGCTCAGGAATGAATAGTATGCGATTTAAGACAAAATAGTCCCACAACTGATCGTTCATTTTTTCTTAACGTGTTTCACCTTTAGAAACAACAAATCAAAACGGATACATTTCAAGTGACACGGGAAAAAGACACGGAAAATCAGAAAAGCAGCGTGCACATTTGGTTAAAAATGAAAGGCTGTCAACCGACACTTAAAACGGGAAGCATCGCCAGATTCAAGAGTCAAAAGCTCGTCCACAGTTTAGTAAACGTTGGCAACCTCTTTAAGTCATTCGTGACTGCGCTGTAATGACTGCTTTGGTGCGTTATACGGTAGGGCACTGTTTTGATGCTTATTTTTTTTTCTTGCCCCCCCAGACTCAAGAGTCAAATGTCGCCCATGAATATAGGGGTGTGGTTAAAATCAGTCTCAGCCAATGGACTAAAACATACACTGTTTCAGTAGTGACTTGAAAAATGCAAGACATTTTTTTTACATAAAGTTTCATAATTTAAAAAGAAAAAAATAGTAAGTTGAAAGCTAGTGGTTAGGGTTCAGGACAGCCACCTCCCAATTGAAAGTACCCAATAAATGATGATTTTATATATATTAGGCTTACTGATATTGTAAATATTATTGTGGGTTTCAATAGTTAATAGAAGGGTCTTAGTAAACATCTAAAATTTGAATACCTTAATGCTTTTTAAATGTGTTTTTGTTTTTTTGTTTTTCTGTAGAACAGCCCATATAAAAACAACAGAAGTCTATGTAATGTACCCATGGGTGTATGTGTGTGTGTGTTTGTGAAAGAGAGAAAGAGAGAATACTACCAAACAGCTCTTTATTCTTTCTGGTTTTTCTTGTTTTCTCTAAAATCAAAGGTGACACCTATTGAATATTGAAAAGTACTTAGTGTTAATCATGCTAACAACGTGCTAGTAACATGCTAATCATGCTAACAACATGCTAGTAAATCGGTATTCATGCTAGCAGCATGCTAATAATGTTAGAAACATGCTGACAACATGCTAGTAACATGCAAATTATGTTAGAAACATGCTAGCAACATGCTAGTAGCTTGCTAATCATGCTAACAACATTCTAGTAACTTGCAAATTATGCTAACAACATGCTAATCATGCTAACAACATTGTAATCAGCCTATAAAAATACAAGCAACAAGCTAATCATGTTAAAACATGTTAACAACATGTTAAATCATGTAAGCAATATGTTAAATCATGCTAGCTGCTTTCATACTTTTACAACTGCTTCAAACTTTCTGGCTAGGCTTTCTCAGGCCAACTTAAAATTTGTTCTCAAACTTTACTCATCAAGTTAATATTAATAGGTAATTGTAATTATAATAATGATGTGTATTTTATTGCACCTTTGTTCTGTGCACTCATTTTTCTGTCTATGTCCAGACACAAAAGCATTTAGTGTCTTAAAATATGTGTTTTAGTATTTGTGGACACCGGGTCATCGACCACGCGAATGGACACTTCTACTGTGTACTTGTTAGAAGTGTGCTCTTTCTTTCTATGTCTCCTGGTTTAGTGGAGACAGAGATATTGGCCCTTTAGTAAAAACCCAGAAAAGGCTGCTGCTATCTATAAAAGCATAAAGGTATAGACAAATCTTGATTCTTGTCTAGAAAACATATTGTAGGTCATGTTTACCTTGTAAATATTTAAAAATCATATTTACAATGCCTGGAAGCCGATGACACAGCAAATGCATCGTCTTTTTGACACTGGCCTAACCACGCCAATTTTGCAAAAAGATTTGAAGACTTAATAATTTAATTGTAATTTTGAGTTTCCTTTTCTCTCTGCAGGTTGGTGATATTCAGATGAGGCCTGTGGAGCAGCTGACTAGAGGGGGAGTTTTGGTATGCGGGTTCTGTGTAGATGTGCTGATTCATTGGTGGTTACTCATTAAAGGAGTTCATACAAGTTCATACAAAGTTATTACAGGACTTGTCTGTTCTGTGCACATCTACAGTATATTTTTATGTCAGTATGTTACAAGATTACACTATTTTAAAAAATCAGTGGGATAAACGAGTAACGTTAAAAGTAATCTGAAAGTATTACCTAAAGTATGTAATGAATTCATTACTAATGTTGTGGAGCAAAGTTGATGAATTTTCTCAATGAAGTCAATAAGGCTCGAGAAGCAGAGTTCCAAATGTCAAAATAAGACTTTATTGAACAAAGCAACAAAGCCGAGACAACGGTCACCGCATCTAGTCTCCGTCCGTCCGAATATCCATTCTTATACCTATCCATGCTCACCAAAATAGGTAATTCCGGTTTTTTATTGGTTATGCCTGTCTGGTTCGCCACAATTAATTACTAGCCCACCTGGCCCATTTTTAATGGTGGAATTTGGCCAGATCAGCCATTTTTAAAAATAACCTTTATTCCGCCATCTCCGATTGGTTGGAGATGGTCACATGGGACATACATCAAACCTGTTTACAAGTATCTGTCATATATTGGAAATCACCCAAAGTTCATAAGCTGACTTAAGTTCACTGGTATGGTCCAGTGGAATTCACCGGTGCTGCCTAACAGCATACACATGAGACTCTTAGTCAGTGTTAAGATATCCAGTATTGTAACAATAAGCATTTTGATCAGTCTATTGATTACTGTTAGTACCATACATTAAATGTTTAAGTAAAATAATACCATATTGAGTAAAATAGCATAATTTATTTTGAAAATATACAATACTAACTACAATTTTTGTAATGTAATTTGAAATCAGTAACGGATTACAATTTGTAAGTAATCTACCCAGATTCGAGTACGAATTATCCACCTAGTATGAACTGGCCGTGAGATAGTGTTGATTCTGCACAAAAAAAGACACTTTTTTTTTTTTTTTTTTTTTTTTTTTTTAAATAAACTACTCTTTTAAAGAGTTCTTAATTACTGACCCAAAGTGAAAGTACACAACGTAGGCTACTAAAGAATTCACTACAAGAGAACAACAGCCATTTATTTTGGGTTGCTAATATTACTTTTTTCTTTCTTTGCGAAATAAGACACAATTAAGGCTCTCGCAAACAATGCGGGGTCGTTCGAGTTTATACTACGTTTTGTAAACTGCGAAATCTTGGAATAGAAAATTATGCAGCATAGTATAGGAAGTGCACTGCTATTGGCTAGCTTGTCAGGGAGTGTTCGTTTACATAAGGTAAGACCGCTGCAAACTGGCTGCAGATTTTCTGTAAGAGTTGAACAGAGTTGAACTTGTAACATGGATCGCTGGAAAGGCAGGGTTGCTCTTGTCACCGGAGCTTCAGTGGGAATCGGAGCTGCAATCGCAAAGTCTCTTGTCCAGTATGGCATGAAGGTGGTCGGCTGTGCCAGAAATGTGAAGCAAATTGAGGTAATTATACATCTAATGTTATCTGGGGAATAAACGTGCATATGCTGCACAAAAGAAACTAAATCATGTGAAGAAATCGCAGGTATTATTTAGCACGTCATACGAAACTCGAGCAGGCTGATTGCACATAGTCGACAGTCTGTGTTGGTCACTATTGATTTAATACTTACATAATTCCAAATCAATAAATAGCTTGTTAAATTTAATTTCTATCCGTGTAAATAAGAATAATGCAGTGTGTGTTGCATTCTGACAAATTATGACACAACAGCAGTAAAAATACAAAGCTTATATGTCTCTGCCATAGGTTTTTGAGCTTTGTGCCCTTCATGAAATGTAAATCTCAAAGTGCTCTTTCCTTTCGCAGACATTGGCAGCGGAATGCGTTAGCAGTGGGTTCAGTGGCACTCTGTTCCCATATAAATGTGATCTGACTGTAGAAGAGGAAATCTTGTCTATGTTTACCTGGATCAAAGGTCAACATAAAGGTGTTGACGTGTGCATTAACAATGCTGGTTTGGCTCACCCTGAGCCTCTACTGAGCGGCAAAACCACTGGGTGGAGGAATATGTTAAATGTAAGTAACTGAAATAAGCAGGTAATCCTGATTTAACATACAGAATGTTTGATATTAGTCATCCTAAAACATGAAAACTTTGCAGGTGAATGTCCTTGCCCTGTCAGTGTGCACCCGTGAGGCTTACCAGTCCATGAAAGAAAGGAAAGTTGATGATGGTCAGATCATTAATATTAACAGGTACAGGTGTATTTTATTGCACTCATTTTCCTGAATATGTACAGACTCAAAAGCGTTCAATGTCTTATTGAAATATGTGTTTAGTATTTGTGGACACCGGGTCATCAACCACCCTGATGGACACTTCTACACTGGCAGCAAATATGCAGTGACGGCTCTCACAGAAGGTTTGAGGCAAGAGCTACGAGAGGCCAAAACCCACATACGTGCCACAGTAAGAGCAGGATGATCACGTTCTGCTTTTTTAACACATTATTTATGTAATATGATTATTGTCTTAAAACGTGCTGGTACAAAGTATGCTCTTTCTTTAACAGTGCATATCTCCTGGATTAGTGAAGACAGAATTTGCCTACCGGCTCTATTGTGATAAACCAGAAATGGCTGATGCTACCTACAACAGAATAAAGGTATAGACCAATTCTGATTCCTTTCTATACAACATGTTGTAGGTCATCATTTAAATGTTTACATTTAAATATCATATTTACAGTGCCTACACGCAGATGACATAGCAAACTCAGTGGTGTATGTACTAAGTGCTCCCCCTCACGTTCAAGTAAGCATTGTCCTTCTCTGAAGAAACTATTGCGCTGATCATGTTTGCTGTCACTTAGTGTTCTGATTAGGAGATAAATGGAATTTGAATTTGTCAGAAAATAGAATAATTGCTGTTCTTTGTAGGTTTATACTGATATAGAATCTATCTGAGCAGCAATGGAAAATTTCTACATAATATTTTTTTTTCTTCCCCTTGTGTAGATTGGTGACATTGAGATCACGCCAGTGGAGGATTCGTTGTAACATGAGGAGATAAATGGGAACAAGCATCTCTAGAACATTGTGACAGTGATGAAGTACAGAACTTGAAGTAAAAATAATATAATTATTGTTTACTATTAGTTTACCAGTACATTTCTAATAATTGCACATTTACTATTATTGTAAATGTTATTAGAAAAAAAAGATTTTTAGAAAATGTTCTAAATACTCTTGGTGCTGTTTTAATTAAAAATGAAAAAAAAAAATGTTGCAAAAATAAAAAGTTGCAAAATGCAGGATCACTGTCATTTATTTTCAGATATTGTAAATATTATTGTGGGTTTCAATAGATAATAGAAGGGTCTTAGTAAACATCTAAAATTTGAATACCTTAATGCTTTTTAAATGTGTTTTTTTTTTTTCTGTAAAACAGCCCATATAAAAACAACAGAAGTCTATGTAATGTACCCATGGGTGTATGTGTGTGTGTGTTTGTGAAAGAGAGAAAGAGAGAATACTACCAAACAGCTCTTTATTCTTTCTGGTTTTTCTTGTTTTCTCTAAAATCAAAGCTGACACCTATTGAATATTGAAAAGTACTGAAACTACTGCCAGCTTTTATAATGCCAAGAGCGGAAAACAATACCTTCAATACCTACAATCGACTTGTCAAACATGCTTAAAATTAGGGAACGAGTCTGACACCTTGTTTTCCTCTAAAAACAGCACAGTAATGAAAGGCATTAAAATGCAAGTATTATTTCCAGTGTATTTATAATGTAAAAGACAACCATTCATCAGATTTTTGCACTTGCTTTCAGTTTAAGACTCTGTAGCTGCTCACAGCCCAATGTTTCCTCCTCATGCATGATTGGCATCTCAAGGAAAATTACCTAGCAACCAGAAATGTTCAGCCTTGAGAATAAAATGTGTGTCACGACTGTGAGGGAAACATTGTTTTAACTTAAAAACTTGCTTTAAACCAAACATAGTCAGATTAGTTATTTAGCCACTTTTCCTAGAGAGTTCCTCTGCGTTCTTAGATGACCTGTCACATTTCGTCTCAGCATGTGGACAGAACATGCAGTTACTCAGCAAAAGCCTCTTGTTCTCATGGGAACACAGTCGCGCCCTCTTAACCCCATTTCTGTGACCGTAACAGCACGAAACGCCACGGAATCAATCATGAATTGTCTTTTATGCTTTGTAAGTGATACTATTGTACTGTTTTTGGAATGTATATTATTTCATAATGTCTACACCCTCTGAATACTGGATTATTATTCCATGTCTGGGAACCAGGGAGCTGGTATGAGACTCCACATTGTTTTCACACGCCCGTTCCGAAACTGCTGAGTACAGCGGGGTTGAGGAGGAGGAAGTAGTTGGTGTGATGTAAAATGGGGTGATGTTCGGCTCAGGCCATAATATGAATAAATCTGGGTGGTCCCTCATTTGAATAATGGAAATCCCATATTGGTCTCCCCTGAGTGGCGTATTTTCCAAGAGAAGGTGTTAAGTAAGCATTACCATCTGACCGAATTAGGAGGTCAGAGGTACCCTGATTGAAGATGCATGTCCAAACCTCTACTGTAAAAAACAAAATGCAATTTGTTGAGTCAACTCAAAATAATTTGTTACCCTGCTGCCTTAAAAGTTCAGTTAACTCAAATATGTTTAGTCAACTTTAAATGTTAAGTTATACTAAGTCACAACTTAGAAATTTGAGTTGAATATGCTAAAAATTTGGTTGGTTGAACTTAAAAGCTGGGCTTGTTACGCAGCTGCCTTAAAATTTTAAGTTGAATCAATTCAAGTATATAAGTTGTCACTTAGTACAACTTAACACTGCAAGTTGACCAAACTTTTTTGATTGGACTGAAGGCAACCAGGTGACAAATTATTTAAAGCTGACTTAACAAATTGTATTTTACAGTGTAATTCCTAAGCTTAAATCACATATCTTCTATTGCATAGCCTACTTCAGCCTCGCTTTCTACCAAGAGCATGTGAGTGTCAGCTGATGGGTGATTTGAGTCCAGTATTACAATACTCATTTAATGTCGGGCGGTGGGTGAGGTACCTAAAGCAGATTATCCTTTGAGAAGAATGCGACCCTTTCTGCTTAATTCCATTGGCAAAGGCCTCGGAAGGCCAAAGTCTGTGCTAAATCAAAGACTATCATAAATGGATTCAATGCACTGCAGGTACATGGCTTGATTTCTTTTTTTTTTTATACAGGATGGCAAGTGCTGCAAACAATCAGTTCAAGATTTTGTTCATTAAAAACAACACCCATACTGTGAAACAAAGGAATGTTTGCTCAAACCACACTATGGAAGGATCACCAGTGCTCTTATTGACTTTATTCAGCGATCATGTCGAAAAAACACATGCTTCATAAAATGATCTGATTTTTCAGTCTACCATCAATGGAGCTATAAAAACAGAGTAGGTAAAAACATGCTGCTTATTAAAATAACATTGCTGCATATCGTATGGCAGCCTAGAAGATAACCAACCGTGTGGAGCTTCTTGAGTTTCACTCTCTCTTAACTTTTCCACGCTTTTCTCGATTTCCTCGCTCCTTGCTTCTTTTCATCTTTGCATTCTTAGGTCTGCGGGTCGCAGTAGATGGAGTGTCAGTCTGTAGGAGAGAAAACCTCGGTGCTGTGTTTATCTCAGGGTCCTTTAACTGAAACTCAGTGTCCGGAGTCGGAAGGGGTGTCGTGTCTGCAGCGTCAGGCACAATGGCTTCATAGCAGATTTTGATTACACGCCTTCCTTTGTTCCGTCTACCACTGGTGTCCTTCAAACTTTCCGTTTGGTCCAGTCCCAGTCGCTCTAGCACGTCTGCTGGCCTGACGGTCGCAGAACCTGTGAACAATAGCAGATCCTGAGAGCTGATATCACGAGGAGGTTCTTCTGTAGAGGAAGCATTGATTTTCCTCATTTTCTTTCTTCCTTCTCTCTGCCTCGAACTTGGCCTTTTGGTTCTAACAATGGGTGTTTTTTGTGTTGGAGCGACTACAGGTTCCTCTTCTTCTGTGTGCTCATTTCTTACAGCGTCGTTTGGACTCTCGGTTGACGTTGTGAGGCTGACACCTTCAGATGGACTGGTCGAGAGAGTTTTTTCTTCAGAGAGTTTCTGAAGTTGTGTGGCTACTGTGGAAGGGATGTTTTTTCTTTGCTTTTTCTTTCCGGATCTTTGTCTCAGCTTGGTCTTATCGCGGACAGCTGGGGTAATGTGAGCTGTAGGCGAGGAGGAAACTAGCTCTTGAATCTCTGGTTCTGTCTCTCTTAAGGTAAGAACATCCTGATTATCATTCGCTGTCCGCTGAGGATCATCTCGCATCATCTTATTTCCTTTAGAGTCTAGCTCGCTGTTCATGAAGTTGTTTTCTTTTATGCTAAAACGATTGATCTTAGACGCTTCCTCTGCAAAGTTGTTCTTACCCATGACCTCCTCTGTTTGCACGGTTGAGGGCGCACCGGTTGTTCCTTCGTCAAGTTTTTTATTCTTCTTCCTGCCTTTACCCTTTCCTCGTTTCTTCTTGTTCTCTTTTTTCTTTTTGCCGGAATTTTTCTTCTTCTTTTTCTCCGACGTCTGAGTTTCTCCTTTACCTGCGTCTGCAGATGAGCTTTGAGAGGTGGAGACTGTGGCGAGCACTTTAATGAAATCCTCCGCAGCCGTGACCACATTTGTGAGCGAGGGCTCCTCGGGGGTGGCGGCCTTTGATTCAGAGAATGACGACTGTGTTGTGCTTTCAGTCTGGTTCTCCTTTTCTTCATCTGGCTGCTGCTTCTTAGGAGGAGCGATCGTCAATACGTCAATGACATCAATGCCTCCGAAGTCATAAGGGATTGATTCTTTAAGCACTGCGACGGGAACTTTGTCATACTTTTTACACCTTTATGATGGAGAAAAGAGTTAAAAATTTGAGGCTAATGTAGACACCAGAATCTAAGGATGGATTTAGATAGAATTGCATAGAATTTGATACTTACACCCCATACCAGTGACGCTCAACACACTGTTCTTCAAATGAAAATTCAAAGCAAGGCACTTCGATCACATTAAAGAAGGCTTGTCCGACCACCCGAGATGAAGTGTCATTGACAAGTCTCAGGCATTCCTTTAAGCTGTAAGATGCAGATATAAGTGTATAAATGTTAATTAGCTTATATAGACATTTAAAATGTCTTTTGTTCAGCATTTTACATAAAGATAATGATTTAGATTTGATTGCAGTGCTATCATTAGTTTATTAGTTGCATACACTGCAAAAAATTGATATCCTGCTGCAATTGTTAACTTGAAACCTGATCTACATCTCAAATTTAGTAATATGATTAATATGATTGTTCTATGAAAAAAAATTTTCAGGAAAAATTCATTGATTGTTATGTGACTCATCTCCACATGAAGCACATATTAACATTTTGAGGGTAGTTGACATAGGATTTGTAGGTTAAAATGTTAAATTTTGCATAATTATCAGTCTTCCATCGTTCTAATCAGATTTTAGTACTTAAGTTAAATAGAATTTTTAAAAAATCGTCATAATAAAACGGCATAAACAACACTATAAAACAGTGTTTCAAATGAAGTATTGCATATCATTCAGGCTGCTGTCATCTATCAAACTTACAAACCTGGACCACATCAGACTTACGCATTGTCACAGTCGCAATGGCTAAGAGAGTGCCATTTAAAGTTGGTGTATCCATAGTTAGAGGAGAACGCATGGATAACGTATGGGCAATGGTCGTGAACGCGGCAACATTTGTCGGTCTCTTGAAATTCGCCTGGGAAGACATCACACACACTATTACAAACTGCCTAAACATCTGCTACAGTGCGAAAATGAAAAATAATGCTCAAGTCAGCTCACCCAACTGATCATAATGATCTGCGATGTTTCCAGCACCACACCAGAGAGTCCCGGGATAAGTGAAGCCTCGCTTGTTTCGCGTCTTTTTATCGTTCGCTGCCTCCGAGTTCGGTTCTTTTGCTTGTTTTGTCGTCGCGATCACGTTTCTGTCGCCTTTTGATTTCAACTTGTTACAGTTCGCCTTCGCCTCGGACACCCCAGTCAAAGTCATCTTAAGATCAGAGCTCATTTGGTTTCTTAGCCCAAGTCTGCAAACGTGCATGAAGGATTTGACTTGCATTTCGTTTTGGATCACAGAGCAGTCGACCAGGCGGCCCTCAGAGTCATGCACAGAGCGAACCTCTTCAGCTCCATCGGTAACCTGATGGAGGTGATAGTCTCCCACAACCGAACTTTTGGCGCAAAGAGTGTTGTTGAGCATGTAAAAGAGCACTTTGCTCTCTTTTTCTGCATCTAAAGCTTGGCTTAAGAATTCGCCTTTAACAAAGTTCCTGTCTAGGTAAGACAGAAACACGAAAAACACGGACCACATCGCGGCGGGTGGCACTTTCAGCACCACGGAGTCTCAGACAGCACCGCAGCCTCTCCTCTCCAACGAGTACCGGCTTCTTTCACCGGCTGCCGTGGGTATTATTATATTGCCGGTCAATAATGGGAGGGGTCTGTCATTTAATTAACCCTTTCCTCCTCCAATGAACTTGAATACCCTAATGTGCATCTGTTTCCTCCTCCTGGCGACTCTGGCAAGTGAACAATGTGCAGTGATTTCCAATGGATTCTCATTTCCAATGAACCTTATGTATTTGCAAAAGGCAAATCTGTAATTTTCTTATTTGCGAGAGGGAAATGTTACAAGGCAATAGCTAACAAGCAATGCTATTCTTGTTTTGTTCCTTTTTAAAAATAAATCGATGCTTGTTGAAACCACATTTTGTATTTTTATTACAGTTTAGAACAAATAGAAAGCATAGCGTTACAGTTAAAAGCATAAGGCATGAGAATTAAGTATTTAAGGCAAATCTATGAATTCTACAAAGAAAACAAAAGATTGGAGATTTCATATGTAGCCTATTATATATTTTAGATAAAGTAAATACATTCATGAATACATTGAGTTTCACTGATCGTAAAAAAGTGGGATTACAGTATTTCCTAAATATGAGGTAACGATCGCAAGGGTTCGCTGCTTGAGAGTTTTACAGAAATTATTTATCAAATATATCACAAACGTTGATATTTTGTTTAAAGCCCTAAAAGTTAGTTGGGGGACGTTGAAGCATTATAATACTGAGAGAATATGACTTTCGACCCACTAAATATCATGTGAAAACAATACAAACTTACATCACGTCTACAAATATATTTTTCTAAATGACATGCAAACACAATTTTAATTGCAACTAATTAGGTTCTTTTTAATCAAGCCGTTTTTTGTTGCATGCACTCGCACCGGAATATATAATCCTACATAATGAATGTTTGGTGTAATGGATATGTAGTGTTTTGACCGCAAGTAACCCCATCGCTCCCCACACCTCGAGATTTACTTTGGTGACGCAGCAAGGAGGAGGTTCCTTTGACGCTTTCCATAGTAACAAGAGATGGGGTGATTCTTCCGACCCAACGAGATTGGGCATTCTAATTTCACAAAAGGAATGGGTAGTGACCTAATTTGGAACAGTGGGCTTTTTCTATGCAGTCCAGTGGAGATCTCCATGCAGTTACTGAACATCAGTTAGTGTCTTTTCCTATGGTTACATGGATCTTAACTTTGGGATCTTAACAGACGCAGGCGCCAGCAAAGTAAAAAAAGAGTCACTTGAGAAGAGAAAGCACATTTGACCATATGTAAATTTATTTGCAACTGTACGTTGCTGTTGCGTTCAAGCAATGAAATGTGTAGCTTTCCGGTATTTCTAAGAAAAAGATCATATGATTAAAAATTGTCCGTTCCAGATGAGATTTATTTCATTAGCAGTTAACAACTGGTGCAACATTGTTTGAAAAGGACAAACAACGAACTATCAAAATAACCAAATAAATCAGGAACTGAGTATGTGCAAGTAAATATTTATGGCCGGCTTTTAAAGAGCCCCCATTGAGTCCAGCAGTGAGCTTTGGCAAAGAAATCGGATTGGTGGGGGAGGAAACAAATGATGTAAAATCACCAGAGGCAACATGCGACATTGTTGGAAAATCCGCCCGATGTAGTATTAATTTAATGCTTATTAAAAACTTTTGCCGAGATTATTAATCACTGCGTGTTCCACATACCTGACGAACTGTTACTTCATCACAACGCACTGTGTAATTTCTTCAAAATGTTTGTGGTCTACAGAATCCCCTACTGCCATTTCTTAGTTCTTTGAGCATAAATCTAAAATATTGCAGCTTGTAGTATGAAAACATTTTTTTCATCATTTATCAGCGTTGGCATGACAGCGCAGGACTGTTCTCATGATAACTGATGTAACTAGGAATCCATTGTCTTACAATAGCACATGATTTTCAGATATAGGTCAAAAAGGAACCACATTTCCCTGTATTACATAATGAAATAAATTAGTTGCTCAATCAAGAGATCCATATGTCCAATTGTCCATAGCATCATAATTTCGATCTTTTGTTGATTGTGTGGATGTACTGTGGATAATGAGGCGCAATTTAGTAGAAACAGGCGTCTCCTGGCACCTTGCACATAAAGACGCTTATAGTCGTCTTAGGCTTTTTGTATCAGGTTTCCCTATTATTTTTGTTAACTAGTTATTCTCGTATATTCAGCCATTATTGAAAAAAAAATCTATTCATATTCTAGCATCTTAAAAGTCTGTAAGAAGCTTTCAGAACCTATCTGAACCTTATTTTTATTGACGGTCCTTTGTAATTTTTGTAACAATAATAGGCTAGTTGTAGCTACTTTTGTCTGCTATTTGTTGTTCATGTATTTTTGACGCTGGACCACAAATCCAGTCTTAAGTTGCACGGTTATATTTGTAGCAATAGCCAAAAAATACACAGTCAAAATAATTAAGTGAAGTAAGTATTAAGTAAAGATCATGTTTCATTAAGATATTTTGTACATTTCCTACTGTAAATATATGAAGAGTTCAGATGCAAAAGCCTCTAAATCCATCTGACGTATTTCATTAAAATGAGCATTTCTTTCTGGCTACTTTTTATAGGTTTCTATGTAAGAACTGGTACTTCTGATTGAGACTGAGTGGACAGAGGAGGCGGCTGAGACTGTGGTTCCACCGGTACCAACCAAGCCTTTTGTTCAGATGGTGGATGAGAAATATTCTTTTATTATTTACACTGCCGTTCAAAAGTTTGGGATTAGTAAGATTTTTTATGTCTCTTCTGCTCATCAAGGCTGCATTTAATTGATCAAAAAAATTTGTTTGTTTGTTTTTACTTTTATCCAACAAGTATGTGTTAAATTGAAAGTCATAGTTAAGACTTATATTGTTAGATACGATTTCTATTTTAAATAACTGCTTTTCTTTCGATCTCCCAAACATTTTAATGGCAGTTTATCTGTATCTTACTGTAACAATCATCACTCTATCTGTCTTTGACTGTATCTGTCATCCCTCTGTCTGTATCTGACCGTATCATTGTTTTTAAAAAAAAATATCTAATGTATTTTCCTCTTTGTTCTTTTTCAATAATTTTAGCCATTCTTTGCATCCTGGGATGGGACAGCGTCTGGAGCTGAACTGGTTTCCTTTTTTGGTTAAAAGGCTTGTTGGTTACGATAGCACACTATCTTGCTTAATATGCCGAACATAACCATTAAACGCTACACAACCTTGAATCCTCCCACCCTCCTTCCGACGGAGGAGGATGGGGAGTACAAAACTTAAAACAATTTGTAACCTGGCTGCCTTAAAATTTTGAGTTCAGTCAACTCAAAAACAGTTTATTCAACTTGAAATGTTAAATTATAAAGTGACAACTTAGATATTTGAGTTGAATCAACTTAAAATTTTAAGGTAGCTGGGTTACTTACCCGTCTGTTAAGTTTAGCAAACACAAATATCTAAGTAGTTACTTAGTACCAACATTTTAAGTTGACTAAACTTATTTTAGTTGACTTAAAACTTAAAATTTTAAGGCAGCAGGGTAACAAATTATTTTAAGCTGACTCAACAAATTGTGTTTTTTATTTTTTTACAGTGTACGCCACGTCCAGATATTTTGGACACACTGCTTGAAAATTGCGAAAATGTCCTCTTTGTGGATGGTTCAGCATTCAGAGCTCCACAAACAGGCCAAAATAAAGTGGGCTACGCTGTGACGACAGAATTTGAAATTGTGGCCTCTGTCTCACTGCCATAAAACTATTCAGTACAAGCAGCAGAGCTTGTGGCCTTAACAGAAGCGTGTAAACTTATGACAGGAAAATGTGTCACAATTTACACAGACTCACGTTACGCATTTGGACTTTTGCACGATTTTGGAGCACTGTGGAAACACAGAATTTTTTAAGTCAGATGGGCGCCCAATACTCCATGCTCCTCTTGTGGCAGCTTTATTAGAAGCCATTTTGCTGCCTGATAAGATAGCCATTTGTAAATGTGCAGCACACACAATTAACAAAGATTTTGTATGCACAGGAAACGCCAGAGCAGACGCGGCAGCGAAGGCCGCAGTGGCTAAACACCCAAAAGAAACAGAGTGTACTTTGTTATCTGAAAATAACCTTGATGTTTGTTCTTCCTTACAGAGCATGCAGACTTTTGCTTTAGGAGCAGAGAAAGACCAGTGAAAACAATCCGGATGTGCACTGACCAATGGTGTTGGATGAGCTGTGATGGCAAGCGTTGTTTACCCCGACACTTCTTTACTCATTATGCTAAGATGATGCATGGGTTGGACCATGCATCGAAAGGGGGAATGATTGCACAAATTAAAGAACTGTGGTTTACAAAGGGGTATACAAAATTGGCAGAAAATTTTTGTAAAAGATGTGTTATTTGTAACACTCACAATGCGGCGAAAGGGACAAAAATGTCCCAAGCAGCAGCAGTAGCAAAGGCTCTGTTGACTGACATTCAGCTCAGGTGGAGCAGTCAAATGATAAAATACTATTAAAAAAAACTAACTGGCCAAGTGTTGTGAGGAAACGGGACTGATATGGGTTAAGGCACTCCCAGTTGTTTTCATGGACATGAGAATGAGAAAGAAACATGTGGACTAATGCCATCCACTGCAGAAAAGTCCCTTCTACACCCCAGGAGGAGGAGCAGATGGAGTAAAGAGATTTGAGGCACATGTCAACAAAAGTCCGGTTTAAACACAAAGTGCTTTTACCCACATGAGAATGGCTGTAAAAGAGCCTGAACAAGCAAACAATTAATGGTTTGAATGGTTAGTGAATTTGTGGGGAGAATGGGGATATGGGCTGTGTAATACTGTGTTACCAGTTTTGGCAGCAGGACTGTTGGTGTTACTGGGCCTACCCTATATTTTTCAGCTTGTATCCAGCTCAGTACAGAGACTGGTGAAAAACTGGTGTCTCCCATTAAATGGTTAAATTTGATGTACATCCTAATAAAGAAGATAAGCTAACGGTAGTGGAGGTTACAGTGAAATGCATTCAATGACTTAATGAGACAATACTTCGTAGTCAAAATATGGGGCATTTAGTTTTAATGATTAGCCCTTTCATATCTATATATCTCTCTCTATATACTCTTTTGCTTGCATATATTAGGGTTTATACCAGAAAAAAAGGGGCATTAGCATATTTTCCCTTATTTCACAAATTTAAGACTTTGGAATTATAAGCATTCATGTTTGATATCTGTGAAGTGACTGAGGGTCTGACACATGTCAGGAATGCAGTAACAGTGTTTATTCATTTAGCCCGGCTTCCAGAGAACAAGTGTGATGTAATGACGTAAGTTTGCTTTATTATGATTGAGAAAATCTGTGTTTCTGTATGACTGTCTGATCTTCTTTGCAAAAAATACATTTATAAAAGACATTTGACTTTTGAGAGTCGGTTTTATTTTGCCACAACACTTTCTTTCTTTCTTTTTTTACATTTTGGGAAAGAAAACATAATTTGGTCAGTGTAAAAACAATGGAAAGTCTATGGAAAGTCCCCACAATTCACAGAAACCTAACATGTATGTTTTTGTGTGTTTTTCTAACACACTACAGTAGGCTGCACTACAGTAATGTTGTGAATACCTCACAGTGATTATTTTCAAAGCATATCCAACACAAATGAATAATACTCATTTTATACTTATCTTCACTGCTACAAATTTCATGACTGAATTCATGTCTTTGCTCTGAAAGAACAACTGCTGTAGATGTCTTTTTTATTTGTAAAAAAGTAAAGAGTCAGGATGACTCGCCTACTTTACACCATGCATAACATATTATGGCCAACCCTCACTCTTTCTGAATCTGTCATATTTCTGCTTGTCTCCTGTGCTTGATTACTGCGTAAGAATCCTGAGTGACAGCTGTCAGCGTCACTTTAGACCCTTTGCTGATATCGCGGAGGGATATTATTTTTTATTCATGTAGCACTCCGGTTCGGGACACGTCGCACAAGCGATAGTGCGGATTGATATTATGATAAGAAGAGCGCATTCCCCGGTTAGTCAGGAGTCAGTCACATTGTAGCGCTTCTTATGACGTTATGGAGCATTTGTTAAAACACATCGCGACCCAACATTATGGGTCCTTTCTTTCTTTCTTACTTTGTTTCTTTACTTACTTACATACCTGAGTTAGATGTGTTCCTAGGTCAACATATTTTGTTGCGGAGTGTAGGTGCATTGTTGTTGTGCGTTATCAAACATTAGTCACATTTACAGTTTAGTTCGCATTTAGGATATCACTTTAAAAGTATAAAAGTTCATATAAACACCAAAACATGCTTGTGCATAAAACAGTGACCCAGTAATTTTTTAAGTTCTATTCTGAAAATGAATCTGTAGCCTGTTCATTCATAACATCATTATGCTGAAAAAACGGTCGTCTGTGCATTACGCTGAGTAAGCACAAACTCTCTCCAGCGCTCTGGTTTTGAGCTAATGGGTGAGCGAATACTTTGGGGGAGATATGAAAACGCCCACTTTACAGTACATGACCTACTTAAACTTCATACCAAATACACGCCGTTACTGGGCGAGTTTTCAGAAGTCTAGCGGTCTTTCCAGAATGGATGTTTTAGCAGTTCCCCAAAAGAGAGAAGAGGGCTGGTACTTGTCTCTTATGGCACCGAACACAAAGGGTCCAAAGTTTGCATGGCTTGATCCATCAAGACTCTATTGCAATTCACAGGTAAATAATCTCTCTTTTTGCACGTCAGACTTTACCCAGTGTACCATGCAGCCTACGTTATTGCATAACTTAGCTTTATAATGTATCTTTAAGTCTGAAAAATAAAGTAAGACATGTTAGAATGTGCTAGAGTTTATAGTCTCACTGATTTCTGTTACTCCTGACTGCTCCAGGCACTGACAGATTGTGTACAAGATCTTCTCAAACCATTCAAGAATGAGACCATTGACCTGGTGGCTGGAATAGATGCCATGGGCTTCATCCTCGGTATATAACTTTTGTAGCTGGTTGTTTTGTAGCTGGTATGAAGCTAGATAGTCTGAACTGGATATTTTTAGCTCAGTTCACATGTTGCAGTACATATAAATAACACCTCTGCAAATAGGCTAAATACAGAGTGGGGTATAAACTCAGGGACCATCTCTAAAACCTGACTTAAAGGGATAGTTCTCCCAAAATTGGAAATTACCCCATGATTTACCCTCAAGCCATCCTAGGTGTATTTCTTCTTTCAGATGAATACAATCGGAGTTACATTAAAAAATGTCCTGGCTCTTCCAAGATTTATAATGGCATTGAATGGCTGTTGAGATTTGGAAGTCCAATAAAGTGCATCCATCCATCATAAAAAGTACTCCACACCACTCACTTAAAATCATTTCAAATCAACTGTCTCTTTATTGAAATGTATAAACTTAAATGATAGTTACTAAAATTTCAATGTTTTAGTGAATAACTAAAAATTAGATGTTTATGTTTTTTTTTATGTTTTTACATTTACGTTTTCTTGCAATTTAAGGGTCAGCTGTGGCCATATCTTTAGGAAAGGGTTTTCTGGCCATTCGAAAAGCAGGACACTTATGTGTTCAAACTCTCACTCAGGACTACAGCGACTATTCTGGACGAGATAAACTCATGGAAGTGCGTGTCGATGTGTTAAAGCCAGGTACTGATGCATGAAAACTCATATTGTTACTATAATGACTGATTATGTTGTTGAAGGCTGTGCTGAAATGGAGAAAGGTATTTATGTATGAATTCACATCTATTTCTTAGCAACACAGTAAAATGAGAAATTATAGGTTATGATGCACTTTAGGTCTGCGGGTTCTTATAGTAGACCAGTGGATTGAGACCGGAGGAACTATGAAAGCAGCTATCAAACTGGTGGAAAGTCAAGGAGCTACAGTTGTAGGTAAGCATAAAACAGCTAACACAATAAAAGCAATGTAATGTTTTGAAACTCTCCACCCGAAACCTTTGTATCTTTCTTCGGCGTTGATTCTCCCTTTAGGGCACTATTAAAATAAACACTGTAACTGAATCATGACTGGTGAGTTTGTTGACATTCTTGTTATATTAGTTGTTACAAGATACAACAAAAGCGATTTGGACAGCTGTTTTCTGTGAGAGGGTGTAATAGCTCCTGTTCAGCTATCAGTAGCCTTGATAAAGTTGGTAAATCAGTGCTATTATTTCTCTGTTCTTTGTAGGCATTGCTGCTGTGGCCATTGAAAACAGTGAGGGAGGAAAGTGGCTAAAGGAAAACTATAAATATTCCCACTGCATTTCAAACAAGCTGCAATCTCAGATAGACAGTCAATACCTGGAGTCTTTTAAAAACTTTAGTAGTTAAATATCACAAAATGCAGGTTGTAACATACATTATTGTATGTTAAGAGGTAGGCATCTTGTGAAGACTAATCTTTCCTAGATTAAATGTTAAACTGCATCGGTCATAAGTAGTCTGACGTCTGTTGTTGTTACACTAAAATAGCACTAGAGGTCACTATCAGATTGTAAAACAGATTTTGAGCTTAGTACAAACTTTAAAAAGGTAAAATACTAATGATGCACTTCATGTCAATTAAAGATTGAATCAAAATATTATCAGTATTAAAATCAGTATTTAATAAAACAATATTAAATGGCTCATATAAGGAAAAACATTTTATTTAGAATAAAATGTCAATCACAGAAAACAATGTAAGCTCTAATACCTAATACAGCAAGAATTTATATCAAAGAACTTCTATCAAAAAGGTTCTATATAACTTCAAGCAAAATGACTTTTTAATATATAAAAATACTTTTATCACTGTTTATTGCTTTTTGTGCAACTCATGCATGATCCTCTTGTGTACCTTTTAAAATCACTACTAACTGTAAACTATGCAAAACGTGAAATAAAATATTTTTAATTAACACAATGGAATAATCACTGATAATGATTGTGCAGAAATTATGCATAGAACTCTTGGGAGAACAGAATACCGCTTTGCGACAAAAACTGCAAACCTCAGGTTTTCCCAACAAAGGAATGTTTTCTTTCATCCAGCAGATATTCAGTTACACCCTATGAATAACAAACCACACTGCTCTCTGTAGTCACATAGTTGGAATATTATCCATCCCACATTTCTTATCTTGCAGATTCTCCCTATGTATGTACATTTTTGTGTATGTTTTGCTTTGGTACCATTATATGTTGGTGCAAATGTTTGCATTTTCACACACTCAGTCTTTACTGACAACAGTTGGTCTGTTTCTTCTTGGAGGTTGCATACAGGTTATTTGAGTTGCTGTTGATTTCTGTGTGGAGAAAAAGGTTTCATTTAACTGTGAAGACAGTATGATCATATACTGTATACTATTCACCAGTGAGTCTTATTCTACAGAAAATCACTGCTTCATAATCTTTTATATGTAATAACAACTAACTCTGAAATGACTTTTCTCTATTAATGAATTTAGGGGAGCCAATAATATAATTAGATTCTTTTCATGATGCAATAAAATTCCAATGGATCAAATGTTGTTAAAGGAATAGTTCACTCAAAAATAAAAATTGGCTAAGAATTTACTCACCCTCAGGCCATCCAGGATGTAGACAAGTTTGTTTCCTCATTGGAACAGATGTGGAGAAATTTAGCTTTACTTCATTTGCTCTCTATCGGATCCTCTGCAGTGAATGGGTGCCGTCAGAAAAGTCCAAACAGCTTTATAAGAAATCACAACAGTCCAGTAGTAATCCACACAACTCCAGTCCAATAATTAATGTCTTGTAAAATGAAAGCTGTGTTTTTTTTATATAAATCACTGAATTATTTTAGCTTCAGACTAAAATACTAATAATGTGGCTTTCACCAGCGAAAGAAATATGGACAGAACAAGCACAATTGGTTTCTTACAAACACACAACTTTTCATTTACAAGACATTAGCTGATGGACTGGAGTCATGTTGTTTAAACGTGGATTACTGTGCAATTTTTATCAGCTGTTTGGACTTCCATTCTGACAGCACCCATTCACTGCAGAGTATTCATAATGCTACGTCTCTCCAAATCAAAACAAACTCATCTACATCTCGGATGGCCTGAGGGTGAGTACATTTTTAGCAAATTTGAATTTTGTAGGTCATCGTTAATGTACTTACGAACAACTTCCCCAATACGTCTAGATCCACTTTTCTCCAGTTCTGCCAGCACATTGGCCTCAAATGTTAAAGATGCCACTCTAAAGAAAAACTCTCTCACATTCTCTCCTACAGCGACAAACAGAGCGATTAAACAACATAAACAGTAGCAACTTCTGTCTAAGGTTTGCCAAATACTTTGTTATTTGGTAATACATTACACAAAATTGCTACAAATCCTATTAATATATAATACACTATTGCAATATCTCTAGTCAGGAACTCACCAGACAAAGCAGACACAGCCCAGTACTCTGCTTTCATCTGATCTGCCAGTTTAATGGCGTCCTGCTCAATTAGTGTATACTGTGCAGGAGACTGCAGGAAATTGGTACATTGGTTAGTACACATTGGTAGAACGTATATAAATATATACATACAGTATATGGAAGAAGACCATACTGGATTATGCATGGCTATGAAATTACAATATAAAAATGGATATTTATCAAGCATAATCAAGGCCGTAACCATGTCTTAAACACTGAGGGGGACCAACTATTTATACACAGTTGAGTCATAACTGTACATACACCTTAATCATATAAAATACATGTTATTGTTTATTTAGTACTGATCTGAATAAGATATTTCACATAAAAGATGTTTACATATAGTCCACAAGAGAAAATAATAGTTGAATTTATAAAAATGACAATGTTCAAAAGTTTACATACGCTTGATTCTTAATACTGTGTTGTTACCTGAACGATCCACAGCTGTGTGTTTTTTTTTTTTATAATATTTGTTTAAGAGTTCCTTGTTTTTCTGAACAGTTAATCTGCCCACTGTTCTTCAGAAACGTCCTTCAGGTCCAACAGATTCTTTGGTTTTTCAGCATTTTTGTGTATTTGAACAACTGAGGGACCCATGCAACTATTACAGAAGGTTCAAACGCTCACTGATGCTCCAGAAGGAAACACGATGCATTAAGAGCTTTTTGAATTTGAAGATCAAGGTAAATTTGACTTATTTTGTCTTTTGGGAAACATGTAAGTATCTTCTGTAGCTTCTGAAGGGCATTACTAAATGACAAAAATATGATATTTAGGCCAAAATAAGAAAAATATACACATCTTCATTCAGTTCAAAAGTTTTCACCCCCAAGCCACTTAATGCCACAGCCTCTTAACGCAACGTTTTTCCTTCTGAAGCATCAGTGAGCATTTGAACCATCTGTAAGTTGCATATGAGTCCCTCAACTGTCCTTAGTGTGTTCTATATTACTAACTTACTGTTAACTTTGCCCCGTGACTTTAATTATTAAAATAGCTTCAATGCTGAATTGCTACATTACATTTCTCATTAACAGAGAGGTAAAGGAGCTGTTTTTGAAATAAACCCACAGTTTCACTGACGCTCAGACGCTCACAGCAAACACAGATAATTGACACACGCAACTTTAATCTCTCTTCCTCTCTCAAAATGGCTATATTTGAGAAAAACGTTGAGTAGTTTGGATCACTGGATGTAGCTGTCGGTCATTTCTATTGTAAAACAGTTGACTAATATTAAAAGATTTGCGACTTCCATCTAACCTTGCTCTCATTCAATGTAAAACTGACACTTCGCGCTGGAATTCACACTCTGCTTCTGTGAACAGTAAACCTTGCCTACTTTGAGCTGATTGGCCATCTCAGTTATTTTGACATTGAAGAGCGCTGTTAGACTGCTGAAGCAGACCTTTAACACTTTTTGTCTATCTGCGTAACGGAGTGCAGCAGATTAGTGCAAGAATTTCTGGGTGGGACAGACTGCCCATTTCTAATTATTGAGGGGGACTTGTCCTCAATGTCCTCCATGGTGGTTACGGCCCTGAGTATAATGTACATTTAAAAATAATAAAAATAGTCACTTACACTCAGATCTTTCTTTGTGCCAACTAAGAAGAGTAATACACTGGTAGGATCATTCTCTTTCATTGCATCCTCCAGCCACTGCCTTTAAAAGTACATGATAAATTTCAATGTGTGAGGTACACTGTGTATTTGTTAACCCAGAGGGCAGAATTACAGTGATGATGTCATTTACCTTGTATGTTCCAGTGATGCCACATCAGTCAAATCAAACACAATGATTACAGCTGTAAAACAGGAATGGGGAAAAAAATATGAATACCTCAAAGGTACAAAAAAAAGTTAAAAATATGTACTTTTAAAAAATAATAATTAAAAAACATTAAATGTATTAACTAATTATTACCAGATTTAGACATAGTATACATTATAGTATATTAAAATAAACTACTGTTAGACAAAAATTATACAATATACTAAAAGCTTCTTTTTTTTGCATTATTTTATTTTCTGGTGAGTCATATACCCTGAGCTCCTCTGTAGTATGTAGAGGCAATGCATTTAAATCTCTCCTGTCCTGCAGTGTCCCACCTGAAAAATTAAAACAAAAACCTAATTGAAATAACTATAGAAATGATTCACTTATAGATATTTAAACTGTCAGAAAATTTACTTACAGTTGTAAACTGAAAGGCACCCCAAGAACTTCAAACCTCTCCATTTCAAAATCCACACCAATGGTGGCCTTGTAATTTTTATCAAAGACATCTTTACAAAATCTAAAAAGAAACATTTCAATAGATTAAATTATGATATTCAGCCAAACAATAAGTGAATTCTTTAATATGGCTATTAAACATTAACCATTTAACTTTGCTCACCTATTAATCAAACAGGTTTTCCCCACCGCCAGATCTCCTACTACAATGACCTTGGAGATCTTAAACCTACTGGACGAAAAGGAAAAAAAAAACTGGATAAAAACAATGCTGCGTAAACCATTCAGACAAAATGTCCCACTGATTCAACATAAGCTAACATCTCACCCCACAGTTCCTGTCCTCTGCTGCTGACAGGCCGTCTTCACCTTGCTGTGGAATTCATCCTCTGTGTTCAAAGCAGCACCTTTATTGAAGCACTGTTCACACAGGAGTGAATAATAACACTAATTACTTCAGGAAGCACTTGATCTGGATTTCTGATGGGTTAAGTCTGATGTTTCGGGAACACAAAATACCTTGAGCATCAGTGAATTGTGTGTAAAGCATTTACCTTAGGAAGCTGGCCTATTATGCGGTCTTTTCGTACAGGAGGCAGTACACTCATGATGATGCTTCTTCAAGAGAAACACAAAGTTATGAATCACAGCTTGGCATTTTGTAACACGGCACACCATTAAGGAAGAAATGAGTAATGGCTGGTCAAGACGAGGCTATGCAGGAATAAAACATTAGCCTATCCTTCAGTTTAGCATTAGTTACTTAGCCTATGTGTTAATACAACAGTTATGAAACAACGAACGTGCAGGAACGGGTTAGTTTAAATAGTTGTCTATTTGGTCACTAGAGCGGCATGGGCGATGACTCACTAATCTGTATCTGTTAATCCCAAAGTAAATCTGAGAACAAAGAAAAACCCCTAATTTGTGGCAAAGCCCTATGGTGATGCCTGCTTTTGGTGTAATATGTGCATCTTCTACACGTACATGAATACATTAACAACGTAAATATTAGGTATAGTAGTTTTATGACGCGTATAATGTACATAAACATTTCAAAAGTACATGTTAAGAACAAACAACAGTGCATCTTTTCTAGTCGAACTCAATTCGTGCTTCGCAACACTGTAACAACTCTGTTGCTACAAACAAACGTGTGCTTCTTACCTCAGGACGTTGTTTCTGTAAAAGTAAAGCGCTAGTTTCCTGAGACAAAAACGTTTGAAACGCCTTTAAGGAAAGAAGAGGAAAAAGGAAAAGAAAGAAAAAGTATGGGGATCTGAGGCGGTTTTAGCATTCATCCATCGTGTACAGTTTCCAAGTTTCTTAAGAAAACGGCAGGATACTCCGACCGACGGAAACGCTGTGAACTGCATACAGATGGATTCGTCTCCTCCAATCCCCCGGTGTCTCCCCACCAAAAACCAGGAAAGAGGGATAGTAAACGCCCCCTACAGCCCCCAGCGTTTTCAGACCGTTTACAGCAGATTAATATGGTTGTTGTATGGAAGATGTTATGACCGGGTTTGTTAGTAGGCCTAAAACTAGCATCTGGTGCAAATTAGCATAAATATAGATTTTTATGGCATGAATATATATATGGCATATTGTGTTTAGAAATACGTCTCTAAACAATAATTTTTATTGTCAACCCTTGTGCTATGGTGGTACCATGGATATTAATGGTATCACATTTAAAAGTTGTATTACTAGCTGTTATTATTAATAAATAAATAAATAAGTAAATAAATAAATACATACATCTACATTTATAATAAAAGCTGTTCTTTTGATCTTTCTACTCGTCAAAGTCTTCTGAAGCAAAAATGGCTACCACGATTTCCACCGAAGTAATAACTGTTTTCAACAGTGACGATAATATGAAATGTTTCTTGAGATGCAAATTAGCATATTCGAATGATTTCTGAACGATGACACTGAAGAGTGGAGTACTGGCTGATGAAAATTACATTTTAACATATGCTACAGTACTAGAAAACATTTAATTTAAATGTTAGGCTTTATAATACTTCACAGTTCACAATATTACTGTTTTTTACTGTATTGTGAGACTTCCTAAAAGAACATTAAAAAATCTTGACGAACCCAAACTTTTTAACGGTAATGAAATTGTCGTAAGTCATCATTAGTTAAAAAGCTAGAAAATAACTTTCAAAATAGATTTCACTTAACAACATTAACTTTTCTTAAACCTTTACTCTCAGACATTATCAGTTCATATTAATATATTAAAAAAAAAAGCTTGCAATAAAACACTACATGTTCATAACAAGTATGCAATTATCAGTTTTTCTAGTGTAGAGATGTGCAAAGCATGTTGTTTCTTCTCAGCCACCAGAGGGCGCCGTTCTGAAACGCCATCACTTTCTCTCAAGCTCTAAAGAAGTTTATGTAGATATTGCGAAATTTTCTGGCTCTGCACACCTTTCATTAATGAACAAAGCAGTGGCAAAGTCGTCCTCACTCACAGCCCAGCATCCTGACAGCACAGAATGGACCAGAGAGAGAGGTTCCTCCACCTCCACGAGTGGAAGTCTTCATGTGTCACCACTTTTGAGAGAGGTATGATGTGAACCAGTTCATATACTAATCACTATGTGAATGAGAAAGCAAACATATTGATAGCAGGGTACCACTGCAGCGCAGACTCCATTCCATCCATCCATCCATTCATTTATCCATCTATTCATCCCTCCATTCATTTTTCCATCCATCCATCCATCCATCCATTCATTTATCTATCCATTCATTCATTTATTCATCCGTCCATCCATCCATTCATCCATTGACAGCAGGGTACCACTGCAGCCTAGACTCCATTCTATCCATCCATCCATTCATTTATCCATCCATCCATCCATTTTTCTATCCATCCATTAATTTATTCATCCGTTCATCCATCCATCCATTATTTTCCATCCATCCATCCATGCATTAATTTGTCCATCCATCCATCCATCCATTCATTCATCCGTCCAACTGTCCGTCCATCCATCCATCCATCCACCCTCCTGTGTTTATGTCCATTTTGCAATACATGTTTATTTGCTTAGCCTACTAGTAACGGTCTAAACTGGGCAATGTCTAAAAAGTACTATTGGCAGAAAACATCTGTTATGTGATCTTCCTCGCTCATTGCATTGATTGTCAACAGTAGAGATGTTTCACATTACTGAGGGGTGAAGGAGGTTAACTCTCTGGCACAGCCCATTTCAATTCCACAAATATTTCAATTATGTTTGTTGAATTTGCGGTGTCTGGAAAACCAGTGTCAGTGTGAACTGTTGAACTGTAAAGAACAGTAGAACAGTTGAAGAGAAGAGAAAGAGAAAAATATCGAACCTACATTTACTGAAAAAGCATTTCACTATAGAAAACTCACTGTATTGTTTGTGTATTTTGAGAAGAACTGACTGCATTACAAGACTGTGCTTACATATTTTTAATATAAAATACAAACTATACAGCTATTGCTGTTCAGGCTTTGCAAGGAAAAATCTATGCATGTCGTGATTTGTTTGTGAAAGAGTAATTTATAGAATAGAGGCAACTTGCCGCCAGTGTGATTAGAATGAAGGTCTAAATTAAAAAAAATATATATAAAATGAACTGCAGCCGTTGTCGTTAGCGATATTCAGTCCGATTTCTTCTATTGTCGTTCTCGTTGTAACATCCATGTTCAAGCTCTAAGATTGTGCCCCCAGTCAATTGGCAAACGAACTCCCTTGAGCAGATTTTTATCGAACTCCCCCAGGCAATAAACATGCAGGGTGGCGCCGTGGCTTAGTTGGTTAAAGCGCCTGTCTAGTAAACAGGAGATCCTGGGTTCGAATCCCAGCGGTGCCTTATGAAATGTGCGCTTTTCTACGATTGAACAACCACCCAAAAACGACAGCCACGTGCTGCAATTCATTTCGACAGCTGCAAAGTTATTCTGGGGGTTCTGTGTTTCCCTCTGACAACGTCTCCGCTCTCTCGGCTCGTTCTTGTACAGGACACTTTAAACTGACCTCCGCATTTTTAACGGGGCTTCATTAGAAACTCGTATAGAAACTCGAAGATCTGTTTTTTCCTGTCCACAGAGCGCGCAGCCTCGCCTGGCAAAAACTATTACATGTACCACGTGCTTACGTCGCCAGGCTCTGTGGCGCAATGGATAGCGCATTGGACTTCTAGATTGATGAATGAGGTCATTCAAAGGTTGTGGGTTCGAGTCCCACCAGAGTCGCAGCTTTTGGAATTACGTTAACCCAAACATGCACAACGTATCTTACACGCAACATAAACTTATAATTCTTCGTGTTTTTAGCTATTACAATTTCAAAATGCTTTAAAACATGTTCAAGAACAGTGCAATGAGTTTAATGAAATGCAAAAACAATATTTTACACATTCTAAAGAAAACCATCCATAATTGTTTAGCCTAACGATTGTCATTCTGTAATCTTGTGTAGTGGTAAAAACTAAATTTCATTGATTCCATTGAATTCTTCCACCAACATTCAGAAGGGGGCAGCACACACCCACAGAAAAAAAAATATCCTAAAACGACCCGTCATGGTAAGAGCTATTTAAGCTCCAACAGACCAAATCAGTTACAGTGTGGTGAAATAACATCAGATTTTCCTTTATCTCTTTTCACTGTACACACATCTGAACAATGACATGAACGTGAAGGTCAAATCTCTTCCACGTAATTTTTCTTGATGTGTGTAGGTGTTTCAAACCTTAGTCTTTTAACAAAAATCAAGGTCAGTTTGAGCTGAATGAAGGATGTTATCAGTAATCAGTTAGTCGGAACTTGAGGAAATACCAGTTGCTTGGTATTACATCTACAATACCTGCTCAGTCACAAAAAATATGTTTGAAATGAGGAGTGTATTTGCAAAAGAAAAAAAACATTTTTAGAAATCATGTTTTTATTGTGCATTCCAAGTAATCAAATCAAACGGCAGTTGGGTTATTTTGATTAAGTAATAACTTAAACAAATACAACTTACAAAATTAAAGTTAATTGAAAGTATGTTTTTTATATATATTAAAAGGGGGTGCGTTCTTTTAATCTTTGTAATCTTATCAGCTGACAATGCAGACGCCTGACAAGTTTTGTTGTTGTGATCAACTGTATGGTTGTGATTACAGACAAAACAGGGAGCAGCTTTTTTCCATACCATTGAAACGTGCTGCTACAGCAAGGTTCCGTGAAAAAGTTTCAGCTTTTATATTCCTTTTACGCCCTGAAGAAGTTATCACAGGTTCATCAAGTTTGCCGAAATTATCCATCCTCTATCACTTTCAGTCAGCTTTTCCCAAAGTGACTGGCTGCCGTGTCACCTGACTTGAATACAGCGCGCTGATTCGCTAAAATGGATTTATCGGTTTATGTTCACAAACAACTAGGGCGGTATGTGTGGAGAATAATGCATGGCACTCAGTTAATTTATTTTTTTAAGTGGCGTTTATCGTTTTTGCAAATAAACTTTTTAAATATTCTTAGTAACCTTTGTCTTTTCTTAAGATCACATGAAATGTGATATCTGTGTGTCATGAAATGTCATATTGGAATATGTGTTACGACAGACTGTGACTCATGATGACTCATATTATTAATCTGCAGGTTCATAAGAATTTTTATTAACAATTGTTATTATTTTAAATAATGTTAAGTTATTAAAGATATTGCATTTGATTCAGAATGGTGTTAATTTAGTCTAAAATTCATTCAGATGTAAATCTGATTCTCACTGAAGCATGAGAGCCCGGGACTGATACTACAGAAATGGTCAGAGAAACTAACCGGCAATTTGCATGACAGCATAAACGTCTAAGGCAGGCAGTGTATTTTCTACACCTTTATGCAATCATTCAGGTCAGTGGTGCTCAGCCTGAGTTATTTGTAGCATATGCATACTTTTTGCGAATCTCATTCATATAATACAGCAAAATTATGAACTTTCTAAACAAAAGGTTGTGACCTATTTAATTGCTGTCTTTGCTGCTCTGAAACACTGCCTTTTTTTTTTTTTCAGAACCAGCTTGGTTACATTTTTGGTTCATCCCATAAAATGCACTGTAATCCATGTTCAAAATGTTTCTTGTCTCAGAATGCGACAGTCAGTGATCAAGAATGTTCAATGTTCACTCTCACCGGAACTGTTTGTAAGAAAACAATATCGAGTCGAAAGGGCACTGCCTAAACTCATTCTCACAGGTGTTGTTGATTCTTTTTAACATTCATATCTAAAATAAACAACAAATAAAAAACACAGCAGACTACCACTTTAAAAACTCCTCCAGTGTTTCATCCAATAGAATTTTCAAACAGTATGGTGAGGAAAGTTTCATTTTGCAAACAAGGGTCTTTTATGTACTTCTGAAATGTAAACCTGTCATATCTGAGGTCTAACCAGGCTGAAAAGTCATAGGTCACCAAAACACACTTGAATTATTTTTTGGGCACGGTGTAGGCCATCAAATCACCCGATCTTCCTGCTGAGAGCCAAAGTGACATAATAGTCCAGAAGCAGCCTAAACTTTAGTCAACTAGTCACAGTTACTGGTTTCACCAGTATTAAGTGGTGTTGAAAAGAATCTGTGATTCAACCCACTTTAAAAATCTAGTCTGAATAGGCGTACAAAGCATAAAATGAAGCCTATTAATTGTGCAGATGCTGTAGAAAGGACTTTATACCTCTAGCTTTGAGCAGCAGGATAGTCTATTCAGCATCATAGAGCCTGAACAACTCACAAGACACACTACTAAGGCACCCTCTGTCAATGCACAAAGGAATCAAACTTTGATAGGAGTTTTCAGTAGTTCATTCATAAACGACTTGGTCTTATCAATATTAAATTTGTGTTTACATCCTTGATTAGCACAACCCTTGTCAAAGTGATGGGTCAGAGTCAGTTCCCCTTCCTTGCTGTAGTTTGTCCCCTCCAGAACTCTGTAGGGGTAAAGGAAGTGTTGCCTAGTGACGGGTCGCGTTTAGAAGCCAGCAAACATGGAGAAGTACGAGAAGATAAAAGTGGTCGGGAGAGGAGCATTCGGGTAAATACAACTACGGACGCGTTATTAGTTCGCGAAATGCTTGTTTTGCTTCACAAAAACGACTTTTTACGCGTTTGAATTTGGTAAAACTTACTTGAGAAACTCTGTGAAGAACTTCAAATCCGCAGCTCCTCTCAGAATCCGAGCGAGAGCTAGCGGAACATACAGAGCATCACTTTCTCTCGTTTCCGCATTCCATCAGTATAGTTACTTACAGAGCTATTATCACCCTTTTAACGAGTTACAATTGCATTAAAAGTTTGAATAATATTTCGAAACTTCCTTTCAAAGGGAAATGAACTGGTGAGCAACGAATAGACCTGCTCTTTTTAAATGCGCCTGTCAAAACAGCAAAGTTTACAGCGTTCCCATTGGAATTTTCTGTCGTAATTTGGAACGTAACCGGAATGTCCAGTAGCAATTTAAACGTTCTCAGTCAGAACTATAAAGATAATTATGGCTACTATGTGAAATGTTTACTCAAAGTTTCTGTCTTAAAACGTTTTTGAGAACACGTCCAGAGTCACAAAAGTACACATGACTATGCATTTTGTAATAACGTCAAGTACATTTTAAATCTTTGTGTTTTAATAATCTTTTGTCGTGCTTTGACAACACTTACCTGATGTATTGACTAACACTAACGCACTTGTAAAGTACTTGATTATAGTTTGATCTCTGTGTTATTCAGTATTATTACATTAACTAAACTATTCTGAAACTTTATTATTAAAAGTTGTAATTACAAAGTTTCAGTAGTAATGACATTAAAGGAGAACTAGATTTTAGTTTGCCATGAATCAGTGGTGTGCGGTGATGTTTCTGAAATGAGGAGGCAAAGTCTTTAAAGTTTTTGTTCTTTCGCTAGTGAAAAAAACAGCATGTGCTGGTTAGGTAGGTTTTGATGCTGGTTTAAGCTGGTCCTTTGCTGGTTTATGCTGGTCCTTAGCTGGTTTAAGCTGGTCCTTTGCTGGTTTTTGCTGGTCATGTTGCTGGTCAAGGACCAGCATGAACCAGCAAAGGACCAGCATAAACCAGCAAAGAACCAGCTTAAACCAGCATCAAAACCTACCTAACCGGCATCCCAGCATCAAAACATACCTACCAGCATATGCTGTTTTTTTCACCAGGGTTCTTTCTTTCTTTCTTTCTTTCTGTTTAAATCAAATGTAAATTCATGGCCCAGTCACATTTTCTTGGGTAAATAAACATTGCTTACACTATTATGGGATTATTTTTGTGCCAATAAGAATGAACGTAACTTTATAAAACTGAACGTAACTTTCCAAGAAACGATCAAAAATATGCCACTGCAAAAGAAGAAAAACACAATGAAAATGAAAAAATGAACTCAGTCGCACGAATTTAACATGCTCTTCAAATATGCTTCCTTCTTTGTTAATGATTTTCAAAGAATCGTTTTCGCGAATCATGGATTCTGAATGCGTTGCCACAGCTTTCGCTTACGCTTCGCAAATTTTCGTTTGCTGTTTTGGCACAAACCTCTCGTAGGGGCGGGCTTAACAGCGATCTACTCTGATTGGCTAATGAGCTTTTGATGGACAGTTGCTCTCTGACCTGGAAGCACGGACGGTGACGTCAGTGGCGCAATACGTCGTGCTTTGTTTATAGAAAATATCAGAACTGTTGCACACTGTACATGAATAAAACTTTTATCGATGTTATTGATTAACGTTACTTTAGCAACACGAACTTACTTCAAGCTGCCCTGAGGGACAAGATGAGGTGGAAGATGATGCTGCTCCTTGTCTCTCCTGGGAGCTCATCTTCAGAAACTAAGAGACGACCGTAGGTGAAATACTAATAACATTAATACTTAATATAAACAAAGCACAACGTATTGCACACCGCAACAACTTTCCAATATGCGCGCCACTGACGTCACCGTCCGTGCTTCCAGGTCAGAGAGCAACTGTCCATCAAAAGCTCATTAGCCAATCAGAGTAGATCGCTGTTAAGCCCGCCCCTACGAGAGGTTTGTGCCAAAACAGCAAACGAAAATTTGCGAAGCGTAAGCGAAAGCTGTGGCAACGCATTCAGAATCCATGATTCGCGAAAACGATTCTTTGAATATCATTAACAAAGAATGAAGCATATTTGAAGAGCATGTTAAATTCGTGCGACTGAGTTCATTTTTTCATTTTCATTGTGTTTTTCTTCTTTTGCAGTGGCATATTTTTGATCGTTTCTTGGAAAGTTACGTTCAGTTTTATAAAGTTACGTTCATTCTTATTGGCACAAAAATAATCCCATACACTATCAGAGAAAGAAAGAAAAACAATTCTATTTTAGATTTAAAAAATTGAAAAAGTAAAAAAAAAAAATTGATCCTTATGACTAGTTTTGTGCTCTAGGGTCACATTGAATTGCACTTAAGTGACTGAAAAATGATATTCAGTTTATACTTACAAACTTTCTTGACCTCTTACAGGATAGTCCACCTTTGTCGCAGACGCACTGATGGCGCATTGGTGATCTTGAAGGAAATCCCAGTTGAGCAAATGACCCGTGATGAGCGTCTCGCAGCCCAGAATGAATGCCAAGTCCTTAAGTTACTCAGCCACCCAAACATAATTGAGTATTACGAAAACTTCCTTGAAGACAAGGCGCTAATGATTGCAATGGAATACGCTCCAGGCATAGACTTTTTTCACTTACTTTTGATGTTTGCTTAATGTATTCCTACAGTTTAAATCAGGAACAAAATTCATAGTATGTATTATAGTGATGCAAAAAGTATGTGTTATTGAAATTATAAGGTATGGTCGCATTTGTTGTATAGAATTTAATCTTTGCTGATTTTAATATGACTAGTTTTTTGAATTATGATTCTAAACAACATGCATGTAGTCAATAATCTTAGGATCTGTAATCATTTGACTCTTTATGATTATTGCAGGTGGAACCCTGGCCGATTACATACAGAAGCGCTGCAACTCCCTGTTAGATGAGGACACCATATTACACTTCTTTGTTCAGATATTATTGGCCCTTTATCATGTGCACAATAAGCTCATCCTACACCGGGACCTCAAAACCCAGAACATACTCTTAGACAAGCATCAAATGATAGTAAAAATAGGAGACTTCGGAATCTCAAAAATTCTTGTCAGCAAGAGCAAAGCTTATACTGTGAGTACCGCTGCAATTACTTGAATGTGACAGTATGTGATTTAGCCACAGCTCAAATTCTCCTTTTTATGACAGGTTGTGGGGACACCGTGTTATATCTCTCCAGAACTGTGTGAAGGAAAGCCATACAACCAGAAGAGTGACATTTGGGCCCTTGGCTGTGTGCTTTACGAGCTTGCTAGTCTCAAGAGAGCTTTTGAGGCAGCAGTAAGAGATGTGTTTTCTTGTTGATTTGGCTGTGACTTGATTTTAAAGTATCTGAACATCACTAATTAATTTGTTTCTTGAATGAATTTTGAAAGCGAAGCTGCTTCTCTGTTGACAGAACCTGCCGGCTTTGGTGCTGAAGATCATGAGTGGCACATTCGCCCCCATTTCAGATCGTTACAGCCCAGAATTGAGACAACTCATTCTCAACATGCTGAATCTGGACCCATCCAAAAGGCCCCAACTCAATGAGATAATGGCTCATCCCATCTGCATCAGGCCGTTGCTCAATCTCTACACTGACATAGGCAATGTCAAAATGCGCAGGTACGACTATTTTATCTAATTTTATTTTATTTTATTTTGTTTTTAATTTTACTTTTTCACTGCATTTAAAAGTACTGATTTGGGTTATGTATTGTAAATACATTTTGTTTGGCCAAAATTTTGTTTTATTTTATTTTACTACCATATTTAATAGAACTGTTTTTTATTTTATTTTATTTTATTTTATTTTATTACCACAATTAATTGGATTGTATTTTAGACTTGTGTATTTAATTTATTGTGTATTTTAATTACATTTTATTTTATTACCACAACGAATAGTACTGTTTTTGGGCTAAGTCTTGTTAATTCATTTGTTTGGCCACTACTTTAGTGTAATTTAATTTAATTTAATTTAATTTAATTTAATTTAATTTAATTTAATTTTATTTTACTACCATATTTAATAGAACAGTTTTTTTTAGACTTTTAGACTGTATTTTATTTTTTATTTTCCTTTTTTTTTTTAAACAATTAATAGTACTGTTTTTGGACTTGGGTTAGGTTTTATAAATTCATTTTGTTTGAACATGTCATTTTATTTAATTTAATAAAATTGTATTTATTTATTTTTTATTTTATTTTATTTTATTTTAATTTATTTACTACCATATTTAATAGAACAGTTATTTTAGGTTTGTGTATTTTATTTTATTTTATTTTATTTTATTTTATTGTAATTTTCTACCACAACTGATAGTACTGTTTTTGGACTTGAGTTGAGTATTGTAAATGCACTTTTATTAATTTATTTTATTTTATTATTTTATTTTACTATCACATTTAATGGAATATTGTTACCATATGATTTAGATTTGTGTATTTATTTTATTTGTTTTGTTTTGTTTTGTTTATTTACTACCATATTTAATAGAACAGTTATTTTAGGCTTGTGTATTTTATTTTATTTTATTGTAATTTTCTACCACAACTAATAGTACTGTTTTTGGACTTGAGTTAAGTATTGTAAATGCATTTTGTCTGAACACTTTTATTATATAATTTTTTTTATTTTATTTTATTTTATACCATATTTAATTGGATTGCATTTTAGACTTGTGTTTTTAATTTATTGTGTATTTTAATTAAATTTTATTTTATTTTATTACCACAATGAATAGTACTGTTTTTGGACTTGGGCTAAGTATTGTTAAATCATTTGCTTGGCCACTACTTTAATTTAATTTAATTTATCCTGAAATCCTGAAAATCTCAAAAGCTGCTCGCTGAACTCGCAATTAAATTACATATTTCAAATCAGCAACAAAATCTGAAATAAACTGCCCCATGAATGTTGTTTGTGCTCACATAGCGTTTAAAAAGCTTATTTTTCAAGCTAGACCAGCCAATGTGGTTGTCCAGCCTCAGGTTTCTATGGGAACGTGCACTTCTAACATCTACTGCAGTGACGCAATGACTTTACCAATCAGCGATTGGCTATTTCATGTAGAAGGCAGGACTTTTCAACCATATTGCGCGTCTTTGTATTTCTATAGTCTTTGTTGCTAACTATATACTTAGTTTGCTGGTCTTCCTTATTCCTTCCCTATTTTTTTTTAGAATAGAAAAGCCACTTTCTACCGTACAGACAGGCCCACATGGGAGACCTGGTGGACGCGTAACCGGTACCAGAACCAGAGGTGGGATCTTTTTTCCTTATTTACTATTATTTCCTATATACTATTATTAAAGCATCATTACATAGATATTTTTTAATGCAGCCTTGTGTTTGTAGCTGATTAAATATCATGTTTTTACTCCATTTTAGCCCTTTTGGTTTCATGCTTGAAGCTTTTCTGTTGCCATTTGCTCCATTAGGAGGGCTGTCCGGTCTAACTTCGACCAAGATGATGCACCCATTGCCTTTATCATCAGTGTACACTTGGGGCAGTGGCATTTCCACTCCTCTGCGTCTGCCCATGTTAAACACAGAGGTTATTCAAGTGTCCCTGGGCCGCACCCAGAAGATGGGCGTCACCAAATCAGGGAGGCTCATCACTTGGGAGGTGTGATGATCATCGTTTTGTATCCTAATCAAAATCATATTTCAGTTTTCAATGTTTGTTTCAATTTGACTCTATGCCAGGCCCCCTCGGTTGGATCAGGTGAGCCCTCACTGCCCGGCGCTGTGGAGCAGATGCAGCCACAGTTTATCTCTCGCTTCCTGGAGGGACAGTCTGGTGTCACCATCAAATCGGTCTCATGTGGCGATCTCTTCACCACCTGTCTAACAGGTATGCTTCTTACAATCCAGAATTTCTCCGCGTATTGTCGTGACGTCAGATCTTTCATCCGTAATGCCTCATAAATCCGAAACTAACAAGGTTTACTTGTCCATCAAATGCTCTTTTCCTGCCTAAGTGGGCAATTCTTGGCCTGAAGCTGCAAAGTGGACCTGTCTATGTGAAATTAGAGTAATTTAAACATTTGTGATAAAGTTTAAAAAAAAGGATGAAAGGAGGATGTAATCACCCCTTTTTACTGTGCTTCCTACAGAGCTCATTAAGCACCATTTGTTCAGAGTGCACAAGCTAATCTCTTGTCCCCTGGCATTGTAGCACAGCGGTGTACATTTGTCTGCTCTAAAGTAAAGGATATGCTGTTAGCAGTCGTCTCTGCGGGGGAATCATTAGTCACCAGCAGATACTGAGGATTAAAGGTCCTCACTTCCAGCTCAGTTGTTCGTCTCATCCAGCGGTTTGCACTGACGGAGGAACGGCTGTTGGTTAAATCTTTTTTTATTTGTTTATCAGCAGCAGCAACTGTAATCTGCTCAATTTGCTTTTGATTTTGCAGACAGAGGTATAATCATGACGTTTGGAAGTGGAAGTAATGGTTGTCTTGGACATGGGAACTTCAATGATGTGACACAGGTAGGTTTACATGACCTAAAATATAGAGATCTATTGTTTTACAATGGTATATTATGGCTTAGTGATGCTTGCTGAGCAAGCTAAGGATTTAAACAAGCTTATCTTAAACACTGACCTCAGGGTTCAACAATAAAGATGACACACTGGCCTGTGATCAGTGTGACACTGGTATTGTTAACTAAAACTATTTAAAAACTGTTTTTTGGTAACTGAAATAAAGTTGAAAAAGGAATATTAGATGAAAAACAAAAAATTAGAAATGCTGCTTTGGGAAATAAATGGAAAGTTTACGTTCAAGTACTAAAATGACGAAAACCACTGAATAAAAAATAAAAAAAGATACCTGCAACTCTTTTCTAGCAAAAAAAGTCAGAATTGTGAGTTAATATCATGCAATTCTGAGGAAAAAAAGACGTGCGAGATGCAAACTCGCATTTGCTAGAAAAAAACAAAAACTCGCAATTCTGATTTAATTTCTCTCAACTGTGAGTTTATGTCATACAATTCAGAGAAAGAAAGTCAGAAACGTAAGCTTATATGTGCACTTCTGAGAAAAAAGTCAAAATTACGAGATGTAAACTCACAAAATAGAAATATTTAACTAAAACAAATAAATTACAAAAGCTATGGAAGTCCATTTCTGCCACTGAATAAAAAATAAAAAAAGATAATTGCGAGAGTTTATATCATGCAATTCTGAGGAAAAAAAGTGAGAATTGTGAGATATAAACTCACAATTGTGGAAAAAAAAGTCAGAAATGCGAGATGCAAACTCACATTTGCAAGAAAAAAATACAAATTCTGACTTAATTTCTCTCATTCGTGAGTTTATGTCATGCAATTCACTGAATTCAGAGAAAGAAAGTCAGAACTGCAAGTTTATATCACGCACTTCTGAGAAAAAAAAAGTCAAAATTATGAGATGTAAACTCACAACTGCAAGTAAAATAGTTGCAATAACCTTTTTAATTTTTTTTATTCAGTGGTGGAAACGGGCTTTCATAAAAAGCTAAAAATATTTACATAATAAATAGTTTTTTGTAACTGAAATAAAGCAGAAAAATATTAATATTAGCTGAAAAACAAAACATTTGAAAAGTTGCTTTGGCAGATAATTACAGTAAATAAAGTATAGGTTGTATAAATGACTTTACTACTGGTACTAAGTACTAAAATGACAAAAAAATGACTATAAAAATAAATTAAAGCAAAATAAAATGATTTAACTAAAACATAAAAATTACAAAAGCTAAAAATATTTACATGAAAAAAATTGTTTTGTTTCCTTTTTAATTGAAAAAAAGCTGAAAAATATGAATATTAGCTGAAAAACATAAAAATAGAAATGTTGCTTTGGCAAATAAATGGAATAAATAAACTTTAGGTTCAAGTACTTAAATGACTAAAACTTAAAAATAAAGCAAAATAGAAATATTTAAGTAAAACAAATAAATTACAAAAGCTAAAAATATTTACATGAAAAATAGTTTTTGTTAACTGAAATAAAGCTGAAAAATTATGAATATTGGATGAAAAACAGAAAGTTAGACGATGCAAATAAATGGAATAAATGAAGTCTAGTTTCAAGTACTAAAATGACTAAAACTAAAAAATAAAAATAAAGTAAAGCAAAATAAAAATATTTACATAAAACAAATAAATTGCGAAAGCTAAAAATATTCACATGAAAAATTGTTTTTGGTAACTGAAATAAAGCTGAGATTATGAATTATGAATATCAAAGTTAGAAATGTAGCTTTGACAAATAAACTGAATAAATAAAGTTTAAGTACAAGTACTAAAATTACTAAAACTTAAATAAAAATAAATTAAACCAAAATAGAAATGTAACTAAAACAAATAAATTACAAAAGCTAAAAATATTTACATGAAAAATAGTTTTTGTTAACTCAAATAAAGCTGAAAAAGTATGAATATTAGATGAAAAACATAAAATTAGACTTTGCTTTGGCAAATAAATGTAATAAATAAAGTTTAGTTTCAAGTACTAAAATGACTAAAACTTAAAAAAATTAATTAATTAAAGCAAAATAAAAAATATTTACGTAAAACAAATAAATAGTGAAAGCTAAAAATATTTACATGAAATAAAGCTGAAATTATGAATTATGAATATTTGATGAAATCAAAGTTAGAAATGTTGCTTTGGCAAATAAACTGAATAAATAAAGTTTAGGTACAAGTACTAAAATTACTAAAACTTAAATAAAAATAAATTAAACCAAAATAGAAACTAAACTAAAACAAATAAATTACAAAAGCTAAAAATATTTACATAAAAAAAAAAAATAATAAAAAATGAAAACTAAAATTAAAATGAAAACTGAAAATATAAAATAAGGGCAAATTAAAAATAATATTAAATACTATAATAGTATTAATAATAAAAGAGTTTCAGGGCAGTTAACAGAGCTTTCACTTGATCATTAGGGTCTTACATTGTTTGATGTACAAGCATTTTATGCTTTTCTTAAACTCTTAAACACTGAAAATTGGTAGCTGAGGACAACTGATAAACATTTTATGAAATTGCAAAAATAACGTACCTATTAGTTTACTGCTGTTTTGGAGTTTCTGTACAGTAATAATACCTGTATAATTTACAGCTATTATTGCACATTTTATTTGAAAAGAAAGATGCACTTTTGATGAAATCGTCATTTATATTAAATTAACGGATGTTAGAATACTAGAGGTATATGTGTTAATTTAGCAATGTCTCTTCAAGTTTGCAGTCAAACATCCCTCCCATTTTCTTTACAATATGTACAAATCTATTTTTTATTGTTGTCATGGTTCTTCATGTTCCCGTCTTTGTATTCAGCCCAAGATAGTAGAGGCTCTGCTGGGTTATGAGCTGGTTCAAGTGTCTTGTGGAGCGTCCCACGTTCTGGCGGTGACCAACGAGCGAGAGGTGTTCTCCTGGGGGCGAGGAGACAATGGTAAATGAGCAACACCACTTGTCACTCGAACACTGTGTTTCCTTGGGTTTCTCTTTGTACTCTTGTAGACAGCAGCAGCGCCTCCAGGCAGACCTGGCATTTTGTGCTCCGTCGTCCTCCTCTCCCTCACTTTGCACTCACTCTCTTTTATCTCTCTGTCCGACAGGCCGGCTGGGTTTGGCCACTCAAGACTGCCACAACTGCCCGCAGCAGGTGAGTTTACCAGCTGATTTTGAAGCCCAGCGTGTGCTGTGTGGGATCGACTGCTCCATGATCATCAGCTCGCAGCACCAGCTTCTGGCCTGTGGGAACAACAGGTACTCAATATGTCAGAAAACCCACATTTCTGACACTGTGTGCACCAATTTCAGAAATATGGTTATTCTGACATGACTTCAAGGCTGCATTACTTTACTGAAACTTCAGACAGCATGTGGCTAGTTGAAGTGTCGACTAGCACATTTCCAAATGTGGCTAGATTTTGACATGTGTTGCTGGTTAATGAGCCTGGAAGTGGATTTTTAAACCTGTCATGAATCTAATCACAACTATACATAATAATGAATCTCAAAATGTAAAAAAAATCTCAATGAACTTCTTTCTTAGCTGTCTAGGCAGTTTTTCATAGATTGTTAAACCAGTTTAGGGAGTTAACACTCCTCATTCCTGCTCTAGCGTTTGAAAAAGGACTGTGAATGCTGACGACATTTCGTCACAGGAAATGACCAGCACAATGTCCATACTTTAAATAACTGTCACACCCTGTCAGCCACACCATCCTACTGTATGAGTGCTAAATATCCTTTTTTATCATTCGTGCAGACTTGCCAGATGTGGTTGTGAAAAGGAAGTACACTTTAGCATACAAAATAGTATTTACTGCAGAAATTAATATACTTAAAAATATACAGTTCAGGTCAAAAGTTTACATACACCTTGTAGAATCTGCAAAATGTTAATTATTAAGAGGGATCATACAAAATGCATGTTATTTTTTATGTAGTACTGACCTGAATAAGATACTTCACATGAAAGACATTTACATATAGTTCACAATAGAAAACAATAGTTGAATTTATAAAAATTACTTCGTTCAAAAGTTTACATCCCTTTGATTCTTAGTATGTGTTGTTACCTGAATGATCCACAGCTGTTTTTTTTGTTTAGTGATAGTTGTTCATGAGTCCCTTGTTTGTCCTGAACAGTTAAACTGCCGGCTGTTCTTCAGAAAAATCCTTCAGGTCCCACAAATTCTTTGTGTATTTGAACCCTTTTCAACAATGACTGTATGATTTTGAGATCCATCTTTTAACAATGAGGACAACTGAGGGAGGTTGGGGGGTGGTTGAAAACTTTTGGAATTTGAAGATCAGGGTAAATTTAACTTATTTTGTCTTCTGGGAAACATGTTAGTATCTACTGTAGCTTCTAAAGGAAAATGTACACATCTTCATTCTGTTCAAAAGTTTTCACCCCCCATCCTTTCTCCTTCTGGAGCATCAGTGAGTGTTGCATATGAGTCCCTCAGTTGTTCTCAGTATGAAAAGATGGATCTTGAAAGCATACAGTCATTGTTGGAAAGGGTTCAAATGCACAAAAATGCTGAGAAATGTAAGAATTTGTGGGAACTGCAGGATTTTTCTAAAGAACAGCAGACAGTTTAACTGATCAGGACAAACAAGGGACTCATGAACAACTATCACTAAACAAACAAAACACAGCTGTGGATCATCCAGGTAACAACACAGTACACAGCACAAACAATATATATACATGTTCTGTATGAGTTTCTTTTTTTCCGCTGAACACAAAAGAAAACCTTTTAAAGAATGTTGGGAAACAAAGAGTTGCTGGTCCCAATTGATTCCATAGTATAGAAAAAAATACTATGAAAGTCAGTGGGGACCAGGAACGTTTTGTTTACCAACGTATAATTTTTTGTGCTTAGCAGAAAAAGGAAATTTATACAGGCTTGGGACAACTTGAGCATATTTATAAGTTAACAGACGTAATGAACTATTCCTTTAAATGCAAACTGAATGTAATGTTTTTCTGCTTTTTGACCCACTTAAGTACTTAAGTTTGACCCACTAATGTATGATATAAAGTATGACTTAAGTACATCTTTATATGTAATTTCCTAATTACTTCTTTTGTCTTTAAAGTATTGTGGAATGTTCTGACAAACTATTATGTTAAACAAAAAATTATTTGATGTAATTTCCATTGAAACTTTATTGTCATGCATTTAAATTTGTAATTGCACTTTCGTAATGATGACATTGCATTTTAATACATTTAAAACATATCACCTTTAAATGTATAAAAAATAAGTGTACTTCTTTAAATCAAAACAAAAATTATTGAATCAAATCAAAGTCTAAAGGTACTATAAAATAACGTTTTTAATTTAAAGTTTTAATTTAAAAAGTGCACTTTTTAAAAAATACTAAATACTTCAAGTACTTACACAGTAAGTGTTTTTGAGAAATCCTTTAAGAGGAAAGTTCACCCGAAAATGAAAATAAGCCCATGTTTTACTCACCTTCTAGGTTCTTTCAGATGAATACAGTCTGAGTTATATTAAAAAAATGTCCTGGCTCTTCCAAGCTTTATAATGGCAGTGAATGGGTGTTGAGATTTTGAAACCCAATAAAGTGCATCCATCCATCATAAAAAGTGCTCCACACAGCTTTGGGGAGTTAATAAAGACATTTAACAAAGTGCATTGATGCATTTGAAAAATAATCCATATTTCAAACTTTATAAAGCGTAATCTGTAGCTTCATTAACTGCTGTACATGCGTTCACAAGAGAGTGGTGTCGTTAGCGGATGGCGTAGGATGAATATAGTTTCAGAAGGCCTTTATTAACCCCCTGGAGCCATGTGGACTTTAAAATCTCAACAGCCATTCACTGGCATTATAAAGCTTGGAAGAACCAGGACATTTTTTAATATAACTCTAATGTATTCGTCTGAAAGAAGAAAGTCATATACACCTAGAATGGCTTGAGGGTGAGTAAATGATGGGGTAACTGTCATTTTTGGGTGAACTATCCCTTTAACTGCACTTAAGCTGTCTTTTATTTTCTTACAGTTTCATACTTTTATACTTATAGATTTACACTCAGAAATATACCTTAAGATTTGACGTACACTACAAGTGTACATTCAATACAGTTCAGTGTAGTTCTTTTTCACATAGTGCTGCTAAAGTGATATTTGAACGAATATTAAATGCAGGTTTAACAAGCTGGGTTTGGATAAGCTCTCTGGCGCAGAGGAGCCCCCGTCTCACTGTCAGGTAGAGGAGGTCCACACGTTTCAGCCCGTCCAGTCGGCTCCTCTAAATGTTGAGAAGATTGTGTACATAGACATCGGCACAGCACACTCTGTTGCAGTCACAGGTCAGAGCAGTTCATTTACACTACAGTTTGGTGTGCTGTTTTGATGTAGTCCGAGGACCGACTCATAAACTATGAATATGTGCCCTAAATGCAGAGAAAGGTCAGTGTTTCACCTTCGGCAGTAACCAGCATGGGCAGCTTGGCTGCAGCTCTCGCAGAAGCAGTCGAGTGCCCTATCAGGTGTCAGGACTGCAGGGGATCACCATGGCCGCGTGTGGCGATGCGTTCACTCTGGCTATTGGAGCAGGTAAACAAGATATATGCACTAAATCTCAGAAAACAGATCACGTCCCCATCCATGCACTGAAATGCATAAAAGCAAAGAAAAGCAATAATATAATATAATATAATATAATTATGTTTATGACAGTTTGGAGGAAAATAATGCCACAATACAAAAACAAATAAATAAATAAAGAGAAATGAATAAATACTAATGGTCTTAAAAAATATGCAGAAAAGCAAAGGCTTTCAATTAGATAATAATATAATATAATATAATATAATATAATATAATATAATATAATATATAAATTTGTTTATAACAGTTTGGAGGAAAATAATGCAGTACAAAATAAATAGATAAATAGAATTTTAATAATATAATATAATTAATAATATGTAATCATATAACTCAATAATATAATATAATATAGTATAATATAATATAATTATTGTTTAATATAATTATCTTTTATGACAGTTTGAAGGAAATAATGCCACAATAAATAAATAAATAAATAAATACTAATGGTCTTAAAAAATATGCAGAAAAGCAAGGGCTTTCAATTAGATATAATATAATATAATATAATATAATATAATATAATTTTTTTGTTTATGACAGTTTGGAGGAAAATAATGCAGTCCAAAATAAAATAAATAGATAGATATAAATACTAAAGGTTTTTAAAAATACAAAGAAAGGCAAGTCATTTCTATAATATAATATAATATAATATAATATAATATAATATAATATAATATAATATAATATAATATAATATAATATAAAACCTAATTGTCTTAAAAATAGTGCAAAAAAACAACAACAAAGAAATTCAATAATATCATATAATTCAATAATATCATATATAATCATATAATTCATATTATTATATTATATTGTATTATGTATTACTATTCATATAATTCAATTTATATTATTATTAATATGCACATGACAATAATACTACAATAATAATAATAATAACAGGCAAAAATGCAAAGTATCTAATCTAATCTACTTTTTTTTTTTTTTTTCTTTTTTAATTTTTCTGGGAGGATGACCTGGCAACAAATTACAGCAGCAAAAATCATTTCAGTGCAGTTCAAACATGGCTGCTATCACGCCATTAACTGCTTCAGTCACAGAATGTGCTATAGTGGGGGCAGGTAGGTTAATTAATGTGACATGTGGCTAAAGGTCAGCATGTAACCCCAACTGTGTCCCAGAGGCTTAGAAGACTCTGAAGACCTTTATTGTTTCATTTGGTCTTTGTTCATTCATGATTCTCACAGGATCTGACATGCAAAGAAACAGAAGGACAAAGATGTCATTCAGCCAAATGATGTTCAGAATTGTGAGTAAATGTTCTGCTCCTTGATTCGGCAGAGGGCGAAGTGTACACCTGGGGTAAAGGGGCACGTGGTCGGCTTGGACGAAAAGAAGAGGATTCTGGGAAACCGAAGGCAGTGCAGCTCGACGAGAGCCACCCTTACACTGTCACGTCAGTGGCCTGTTGCCATGGAAACACACTGTTGGCTGTGAAACGTAATGTGCAGCTATGATTTCTTTTACGAATGTTAACAGATCTTGAAACTAGACATTTAGTGTAATGTATTTATTGTAATCTATTGCTGGCTTGGCATTACAATGGTTGTTGTCGTTGTTAAAAACACTGACTATATTCTCTCGCTCATCATTTCTCTCCTCAGCATTTTTTGAAGAGCCTGTTCCAAAGTGACATCACTGCCCAAATGACTGCACACGCTCCGCAGAAGAGCCGTTCAGCTCCTGTACACAAGGACTGAGGGACTGCATACTAGTGTGGGTTCATTAGGAATTTTAAGCCATGCAGTTGCATTTATAATGTAACATGATTTCCAGATATGTAAAGCTTTTTTGACTAAATGCATATGCCTATTTATGACTTATGACAACAGAATTGCTCAAATTCTTTATTTGCAGTATTACATCTTTTGTGTACAGAAAATTAGACTGAATTATGTTGTTATTATTATTATTAATTTAATTATTATTAATATATATAATTTAATAATAATAATAAAAATAATCATATGTAGCATTGTAAATAATGCCTCACTGAGGTCAGTCTGCCTGGAAGAAAAAAAATATATAAAAAAGATATTTTATGGAGATAATAAAGTGCTGCTTTTGTTTCCTCATAACTGAAAGCTAAAACATAATTTCTAAAGTGTATCATAAATATGTGCCTAAACATTGTGACAGATCTTATGTAAACATTCTTAATTGTGGACAAAAATTAATTATTTAAAACGCTTTTGTAATAAATGTATATCCATAGACTAGAATACCATATTCTCTATATTGCTACTACTACTACTAATATGTAGCATTGTAAAATAAAGGGGAAAAATAATATTATATTATATTATATTATATTATATTATATTATATTGTTTTATATTTATTATACTTTGCTTTTTTTAACTGTTTTTAAAACCATGACTTTTTTTGTATTGTAACATTATTTTCAATTAAATTAAAATTGTATTATTATATTGTTATATAATTTATTATATTATATTATATTATATTATATTATATTATATTATTATACTTAGATTTTTTCCCTGTTTCCTGTTTTTAAGACCTTTTTTTTGTATTTATCTATATTATATATGTATATTTACACAAAAAATACAATTTCCAAAGAGTATCATAAATATATATAAATATAAATATGTACCGGAACATTATAATAATATAATATAATATAGCATAATATAATATAATATATACAAAAACCTAATGATCTTAAAAATAGGCAAAAAAACAAAGAATTTCAGTTGGATAATATAATATAATATAATATAATATAATAATTGTTGTTTATGACAATTTGGAAGAAAAATTTCCAAAAACAACAACAACAACAACAACAACAACAAAATAAAAAAAACAATGGTTTAAAAAAGGCAAAAAAAAGTGAAGTATTTAAAAACGATAATAAATATTTATATTATACATATTACTATTATATAATATAATATAATGTAATATAAATATATTATATAATTGTCATAAACATATAAATAATCATTATTATATTATATTATATTATATTATTATGATTTTTTTTCCTGTTTTAAGACCATAATTTTTGTTGTGTTTATCTGTATTATGTAATGTAGGTATATTTCTACAAAAAACACAAAACACAATTTCTAAAGAGTATCATAAATATGTATAAATATGTATCCGAATATTGACAGTTCTTATGCGAGTGCTCTTTTTTGTGTCCAACAATAAATTCTTTAAATGTCTTTAGTAATAAATATATATTTATAATTTACAATAATATTTTATATCACGTATAATAATAAAAATAATAATAGTGCTTAATTGTTAATGTAATTATAATCCTTAAGAATGATTAACAATGGTGAAACGTGTGTCCTTGTTACACGTTACATGTATTTACTGTCATAATAACAGTAAATTATGCATGATTACATGCAACTAACCCTAAACCAAAACCTAACTCTAACTCTGTAGTAAGAACATGTTGTTAATTATAATACTCAGTACTTAAATATAGCCTATAATTACACTGTAACAACGTCACCTTAAACAGTGTAACCAAAACTACTATTTTATACCTAGAACAATCACAATAAATATACCATTAATGCATATCAAAAAAACATACTCAAGTTTTATCCTCAGATGAGCACCATCAACATGGCAGGATCCACAAAGCTCATGCGTCCATCATGCTATGATGTAATTCTTGTGCAATACGTGATGCTCACAACGTGTCACTAATGTAGCGCACGCGTTACCATGCAAAACATATTTAACATTAACGAGAGTTTAATGAAGCCGAACTAGTAAACAGTCCAACTGGGATAAAACATACAACTCTAATTCCATCTTTTGTGCTGTTGTTGTTGACGTAATGTCTGCTCTTGCACGTATCGCATGCGCATTCACCGATAGAGGGAGTCGTTTGCCTTACAAATAACTCTGCAACCTTTTGTTACCAGCAATCCAGTCAATGAAAATGATTTTAATAAATGATTTGTATGCACTTTGTGCATAGTTAATTAGTTTACGTTCTAAATTCGCATTTTAATGTTTCATATTAACGTAAAAACGTGCAACAAAACTCCTGCACAGTTACATTCAAGGTATTTTTACCTAAGCACATATACTTTTCATACAACCTTGTTTTAAGCACAAAAATGCAGAAAATAAATAAATAAATAAATAAATTCAGCCTAAGCTGATTAGCTGGTTATAGCTGGTCTTCCAGCTTGGTCATAGCTAGTTTGCAGGCTGGTTTTAGAGGGGATTTAGCTGGTTAGGCTTTGAGAAAGGCACCCCGCATGGTTTTACTATAGTAAAAGTGTAGTACCCATGTTTTGGTGCATTGACTACCATTTGTATAAGACGGTTTTACTACAAATACCATGGTTAAACTACGGTTCGTGTAGCAACTGTGGTTACCGTGGTTAAACTATATTGAATTTGGTTTTTGGTTTTATTTGTGGTTATTTTTGTAAAGGCTGCTAAAACCAGCCTATGCTGGTTGGCTGGTCTTAGCTGGTTTGAGTTAGTCTCCCAGCCTGGCCAAACTGGTGTTCAGCCGGTTTTAGCCCTGGTAAAAAAAAAACACAGCATATGCTGGTAGGTATGTTTTGATGCTGGGATGCTGGTTAGGTAGGTTTTGATGCTGGTTTAAGCTGGTCCTTTGCTGGTTTATGCTGGTCCTTAGCTGGTTTATGCTGGTCCTTTGCTGGTTCATGCTGGTCCTTGACCAGCAACATGACCAGCATAAACCAGCTAAGGACCAGCATAAACCAGCTAAGGACCAGCATAAACCAGCATCAAAACATACCTACAAGCATATGCTGGTTTTTTCACCAGGGAGATGTTTGGTCAACTGGTCTCCAGCCTTAAGTGGTCAAAACTCCTTTAAAACCAGTCTGCAAAGCAGCTATGACCAGGAAGACTAGCTGTTTTATTCAGAAGGGATATTTTTAGTCATTATTTTTTAATTTGATTCAAAACGTTTTGTTCAAGTTTCTAAAAACCGTGAAAAGAAATCGCGCAAATACCGAAAAGCGTTTAAATAATCTCCTTACTTGGTTACATTAGAACGCGCACGGATAGTATTACTGTACTTAACTGTAAATAAGCTTGCCATCTGATTTCTGCGGGGCTCAGAGAGATTTAAATTAGACTCCTCCCTCATGCATAGTGGGTGGGGCTTTATATACCTAAACAGATGGGATCCGAGCTTTGTCTCCAGGCAGTCAGTGTTATTCTCGACAGGCGCTGTGAACGTTTCTCAACGCGTTTCTCATCATCTCGGTTCATCGGCGGGCACTAGCGCTGCATTGGACAGCCTAATCCCTCAGACAGATCGCTGGGTTTGAGCTGTCACCCTGATGTTGGATCGAGCCGTGTTGCTCGAAAGAGAAATCTGAGACGGAACAATACCGACGGAGCTTGTGTATCGTTGGCAAGTGAATATCAGTTTTCATACGCCGCGCCGCGCCGCGAAGGACTCTTGTCACCGCGCCTTTCCAAGCGGCGGAGGACAACAAACCACAGTTCCTATAGACGCTGACTGTAAACACCAGCAATGCCGGGGTTTGACTACAAGTTCCTGGAGAAGCCCAAGAGACGCTTTCAGTGTCCTCTTTGTAGCAAAGCAATGAGGGAACCCGTCCAAGTTTCCACATGTGGACACCGATTCTGCGATACCTGTCTGCAGGAATTTCTCAGGTGAGCAAGCACATTTGACAAACACATACTGTGTATTTTGCATAAGGAACTAAGCGTGGCAACAACAACAGCAACATTATCAGCATTTGAAGCGATGGAGGCGACTATTAAAACACTGAAGTGGGTTCCAGTGAGAAACAGTTTCGATGACAGTCAGTCATCTGCGCTATATTGACATTTTTATATCTGCCCGTAGGCCTTGAGATGATCTAGCAGCCAATGGCATACAAGGGATGTATGTATGCAAATATATGGCAAATGAAGTTAGTTGCAGAGCGTCAGGAGATAAACAATGACAGATAGAGCGGCTACATGTGCATGCGAAGGACATTAACCGGTTAGAAAATGAAAGGAGAGGTGGGTAAACAGATTAATGAAATCATAATATCAAAAATGTGCACTTCAGCAGTTATTTGAGAGCAGTTTTTGTTGTACCGTCAAAGAGGTGCAGGTCTGTCAGCGTTACCTTTCATTAACATTCAGTGTATATGCACATCAACTGGTGTTATTCAAGTCAAAAATCTGATTTAACACCACTGAATTAACCTAAATACATTAAATTATACCAAAAAACTCATTTTTAATAGGTTGAATCAAGTGGAAATAGCTTTTCAAGGTGTGGAGAATGTAAATATTTTTGAGTAAATATAGATATAAATATCTGTTTGTGGATGTACCTTCATAAATGCGGGAGAAAAATATTTTCAGACCTGTGTGTGTATTCAGGCAGTCGGGACTCTCAGCTCTGGCCCTGTCTGTCATTTTGACCTGAGGCACTACAAGGCTCTTTGAGGGGGACGGACTCATGTGGGATTAGGAAGCGAATTCTTTATTGGAATCGGTGTGCTGAAAGACTGGCGGGTCGTTGGCTCAGCACTAATTTGTGTTATTTCGTTTGCTAGGTCAAGTAGGAATGCATGGAACAGAGATGCTCAAAAGTCATATGAATAAAGGCATGCAGGCCAACAAAACCTCTGCAGGTAGCAGTTCTGCAATGTTTACGGTGAATCGTGTATCAGTGTAATAGCTTTCATTTTCATCGAGCAGGAAACTCTAAATAAGTGCGTTTACAATATCATCCAAAACTGCTTTACAAATTGAATTATAACCGAAAGAGCGAACCTTATCAGCTATAAAAAGTAGTAAACCGCTATAAAGCAGGAGTGCCCATAAAAGACTCTTCGCTACTAGGTGTGTAATATCATGTAAATGTCTTCGTCATTTGGATAGTTAGTTGCTTTGAGAATTACATGATGACGCTGTAAACCTTGGTTTTAAAACTAAATGATTGACAGCTGAGATGCACATTCTTGTCAGTGTGACGTGGTAGTCTCAGAGCATTAGTCATGCATAAACAAATAAAAAGGAAACTGGTTTTAGAAAAATAAACTACAGTATCGGTACTGCTGTCCAAAAATAAAGTCTGTAAGATTTTAATGTTTTTACGTTTTTTTGATCACCAAGGCTGCATATATGATTCAAAATACAGTTACCCTGGACCACAAACCAGTCATAAGAGTAAATTTGATTGATGTATGGTTTGTTAGGATAGGACAACTTTTGGCCGAGATACAACCATTTGAAAATCTGGAATCTCAGGGTGCCAAAAAATCAAAATGTTGAGAAAATCACCTTTTTAAGTTCTTAGCGATGCATATTACTAATCAAAACAAATGTTTTGATATATTTACGGTAGGAAATTTACAAAATATCTTTACTTAATATCCTAATTATTTTTGGCATAAAAGAAAAATCTTTTGACCCATACAATGTATTGTTGGCTATTGTTACAAATATACCCATGCTACTTATGACTAGTTTTGTGGTCCAAGGTCACAAATAGTGAAATATTATTACAGTTTAAAATAGCTGGTTTGTATTTTAATATATTTTAAAATGTAATTTATTCTTTGATGCAAAGCTAAATATTCAGCATCGTTACTCCAGTCTTATGATCACATGATCCTTCAGAAATCATTCTAATATGCAGATTTTCATTAAAAAAAATATAGTTATTATTATTATCAGTGTTAAAAACACTGAAAACAGTTGTGCTGTTTAATATTCTGGTGGAAACCGATAAGATAACTCCTTGGCAACATTATAAACGTTTTTACTGTCAGGTTTGATTCATTTATTGTGTTCTTGCTGAATATAAATATTAATTTCCTAAACTTTTGAACGGTGGTTTATATTTTTAGGTGAGTTTACATCCTGGTATCCTCACGTGAGCTTGAATAGGAAGTTACACATTACACATCATCAGGCATTAGTTCAAATAGATCATATTATGACTTCTTAAATGTTGCACACTAATAGAATATCACTGTATTTATATTTAGAACATTGATACATTATTGTATCATGCCAACACTGATATCCTGACACTAGGGAACATGAGAGCATGAATTGATTTTTTTTTTTTTTTTTTTTTTTTTTTTTTCCAAAATACATGATCAGTTCAATACTGAACAACAGCTTCAATGTGAGTCACAGATAGGGTGAAGATCTTATCTAGTTTTTCCACATATTCAAACAAGTTTTGTTTCTTTCCTGTTTGCATGTTGTGGGATATAAACAGAGCTTGTGCTGATGCTGATGCTGAAAGATAAAAGGTCAGAGGGTTTTATTCCAGTGAATGCGATGTCCACTATAGACTGAATTAACATGTACATTTTTGGATCGAGGGAGGAAAAAGGAAGCACATGGTGCATTTTGCCTAAGGCTCTGTGTGTTTATGTTTGTTCTATTCTCGGTAAACCTCTTTCCTTTCACGCCTACATAGGAGAAGCTTTGCTCGTTTTTTGTATTCTCAAAATTGCTTGAGATAATACAAATAAAAGACGTGCCGTGGAAGACTAAATGAAAGCAGAAAATGCTTATGAGTCATCAGGTCATTAAAGTGTCACTGGGAAGAAAGCCAATTTATTTTTCTTTACAAGTAACTTTTTCTTTACCAACATTTGTCATAAGTTAATGAGTGATTTTTTAACACTAGTTAAAGCTACGCCTATTTAGAGTTTACTGTGCCTACTGTCCATAAACCAGGCTTCCCACACATTTGGCAAATTGCTTTTTTAAAGTTCTACCTTTTTTGCTGTTATGAAGAAGGATTTTAAAGAGACTATATGCAGAAATTGCAATTTCTGTCTTTTCCTTGAATTTGCAGAATCATTTAGACCAGTTTCATGAAAATTAATTTAAAATATCCATTTTAAAAGAATAGAATGCTAGTCTTTAGTTCAAACTCTGTACATAAGTTGTGATTCACATTAAAACTTAATTAAATTGAATCTCCACAGTATGGAGTTAGGAAGTTATTCTAGTTAGGATCTAAACTAGTGGTTCTAAACCAGTGGTACAGGGCCCACTAGGACAAACTTCCAAGAGGGCCTCAAGATGACTTAAGATAAAACAAGTTTTAATATGAGCTAAAATGACTGAAAATCAAGATATTTTGTATTTTAATTCACCTCCTCAACAACTGTTTTTTTTATTCTTTTAAGAACAGGGATTTGCACGGTCTTGGACAACTTGGATATACAAGGTGCACTCTTAAAAATAAAGGTGCTTCACGATGCCATAGAAGAACTTTTTTTTTGTCTAAATGGTTCTATAAATAACCTTTCTGTTTCACAAAAGATTCTTTGTGGCGAAAGAAAGTTCTTCAGATTATAAAAAGGTTAGAAAGAGATGGTTCTTTAAAAAGCCTTTGACTTTGGTTCTTTGTGAAACCAAAAATGGTTCTTCTGGGGCATCGCTATAAAGAAATCTTTAAAGCACCTTTATTTTTAAGAGTGTAGCTTAATTTTTAAAGTGTGATTTCCTGGAAAGGCCATGTAATTTAAAGGGATGGTTCACCCAAAAAAGAAAATTACCCTATGATTTACTCACCCTCAAGCCATTCTAGGTGTACATGACTTTCTTCTTTCAGACGAATATAATCGGAGTTATATTTATATATATTTTAAAAATGTCCTGGCTCTTCCAAGCTTTATAATGGCAGTGAATGGCTGTTGAGATTTTGAAGCCCAAAAAAGTGCATCCATCCATCATAAAAATGCACCACATAGCTCCGGACGGTTAATAAAGACCTTTTAAAGTGAATCAATGCATTTTTGTAAGAAAAATATCTATATTTAAAACTTTATAAACCGTAATCTTGCTAACTGTCATACGTTTATTCACGAGAAAGCGCCGTTCTAGCAGATGATGCAGGCGTAGCGGTGAGAATATGTTAGTCTCGCATGATTCAAGATTTGTTTACAGCAAAGAAAAACTGTCTCCTCTTGGCTTATATTGAAATCCTTAGACGTTTTTCTTCACAGATCTTTGTTTTATACTTCTAAATTGTGACTGCTGTTTTGTTTTGCTTTGTCCTCTGCGCCTCTGTGTTCGCCTAAGTAAAGCACAAATGGCTGGAAATGTTACCCATTCCTTGAGTATTGTTGTGAACAATGGTGGGCCTTGGAGTGGAAACGAGAACCACTGATCTAAATGTTATATTAAGTATTACTTGTTGAATTAGTTTGAAGTTGTTTAATCATGGTTTATAGAATCAGAAACTCACGTGCCTGCATATTAAGATAAGCATGTGCTTTGTTGACATTGCGTGATAAGCGTGCATTCGGTTCTTCATTGTTGTGTACAGTACACATTCAGAGTTATTCCATCCGTTACTGCAGTCAGCCTCTGATCAGTTCAGACCTGCCGTCTCATTGGGAAATTTTGCCATATGTGCGAGGATTTACATGAGTTATGCTCTTGCACAACTATGAATCACCATCTGCTGCTTTTTAACCATTATTAGAAAAGGGCCTCCAGCAACTTCAGGTTGAGTCTCACGCTACATATACACCTATAGACTTGCCTCATAAAACCCGGTTTTAGATTCAACCCTGAATCATCTCAATCAAGCTCCATTCACTTGGATTTGTCTCGTGCACACAGACTTTGACTTTGCTCCATATTTGTTTATTTGCGTTGTAAATGGAGCGCGTTTCCGCCGAAGGAGGAATGTGTAAGTGAGGCGGTTATCTCAGAAGGTCTAATCAGTGCCGGGAGGGTCAGGAGAGGGCGACCCTCAGGCCTTATCACTTCGGCAATCAGCTCGAGTCACGTGACCGTGACGCTAATGCAGAATAGACGAACCTTGACCTGTGGGCATTTGGTTCAGCGCTATCACACAAAAGAGGTTCTCATAATATGGGCTAACATCTCTGAATGCACACACAAGGACAGCCTTTTTGTCATTCAGCAATGGTTTAGACTAGTTAGACGAGTCGAGTCAGATAAACTCCAGGATGTTTTCATGTGGGGCTTTGTGAGATAGCGGTTACTGGGTTGTAGTCTGTTATTGTAGTCTGTTATTCAAGCTTTAGCTTTGTTTGTTTAGTGTCTGAACTTCTTGTGTACATATTCAGCTAATATTGCACGTGAGGTGCGTCCCAAATCACATACTTATGCACTTATGCATGGTGCAAGTAGTGTCTTCTTGCAAGTAGTATGTATCTATATCTATCTATCGATCTATCGATCTATCATCTATCTATCTTTCTATATTAAGTACTAAATTAAATTATTATATATAATGATGAAAATAAAAATAAAATTTAAAAAACTTAAACTTATTTTATTTTAGCTAGTTGCCAATTTGATTTACTAAAATAATTAAGACTAAAAATGGAATAAAAATTAATCAAAAACTGTATAGACATATAAAAATCTAAAGCTAATCAAAATGGAAAAAATACTGAGAAAATACAGAAAATAGAAAATTAAAACTAATTAAAAATATTAATAAAAAACTGTCATAGTTTTTATACCGATTTGGGTCACAACTATTAAATCCAGCTAGTTGCCAAGTTTAATTTGATGTGCTAAAATAATTACAACAAAAACTGAAATAAAAATGAATAAAAACTATACAGACATTAAAAAAAACTAAAACTAATAAAAAATGGAAAAAAGCAACAGAATTACTAGAATTTTTATTAAAATGAAAAAGAAGATAAGATATAAATATAAAAAAATGAATTTAAAATATTAATAAAAATTACAATAATTTTAGTACTGATTTGGGACACAACTATTAATTTCAGCTAGTTGCCAAGTTTAATTTGATGTACTAAAATCTTTAACTAAAAAAAATTATAAAAACTATATAGACATAAAAAAAAACTAAAATCTAATAAAAATTGAAAAAAGCAACAAAAGTACTGCAATCAAAAAGAAAACAAAACATAAAAATGAAAACTAATTCAAAATATTAATAAAAACTATTATAGTTTTTATATATTGATTTGGGACACAACACAATTTCAGCTAGCTGCCAAGTTTAATATAAAATTATTACAACTACAAAATAAAATAAAAATTAATAAATACTATATAGACATAAAAAAACACTAAATCTAATACAAATAAAAAGCAACAGAATTACTACAATTTTAATTACAATTAAAAAGAAAATTCAAAGTATTAATAAAACTATAATATTTTTTAATACTGTTTTGAGACAATTATTGATTTATCTAGAATTTGATGTGGCTATGCTAGCATGTGGCGGCACAAAAAATGTGAAATATATAGGGTGCAAATATTTAAAATTTGTCAGTTTTTAATTAAATTTACTTGTTTCTTTTGTTACTTTTATGGTAATAAACGAAATTTCTCATAATTTTTTCTGTCTGCCATCTTGGATACATTTTTGTCACAGCATTTTCACAGTGCATTCTGGGATAGCCTTCTCTGCAAAGGAAAACAATGTCAGAGCTTTAAAATGTGGCCAAAACAATAGCTGCATCCAAAATCGCATACTGTCTAGTAGACACTACACTTGGGAGTAAAACTTGCTTCGCGACTGAAAAAATGTATGAATAACGTTAATTCAGACACACATACTATACGATAGGGAAGTCGTCATATTTGGTCACAGCGAATGTATCTTAATGTTTCTACCTACCTTTTGGAACAGCATATGATGCCTAAACATGGTGTCTAAATAGGCAGCTCACTATGTTTTGGAACAAAGCCTTTGTCGAGCTAAAAATTACATTTTTTAACTAACATTTGCCTCACATGCTGCCCCATGCATCTATTAAGGTTAGTCTGCCAAGATACTCTAGATACTAATCTTCAAAATATAACAAGAACTGCATACTCTGAGATTTAAAATAGAAATGTGTGAAAAGGCCACTATTTAAAAGCCACTTGTATCCAAAGAAAGTACAAAAGGTGACTATCCTGGTCTAAGGAGCATAAAGCCTTCGCTTCTCTATTAAGCTTCAGTTTTCACAACCTAATTTTCTCAAACAGAATGTCTTTTTCTCAGAGCGTCTGAATGGAGTCCTCTGTGTCTTGTATTGAAGTCAAGTCCTCCTGCGTTCTCTTGAGAGCTGATGGTCTGTAACATGTGCACACTGAAGCCTCGCAACGGAAGGATGGGTTTAACCGGGGTAGAACGGGGTAACTGGTGACAGGCGAAGTGGGAAAAGAAAGATTGACTTCTTTCCAGCCAGGGCCATCTGTGTGAACAACATCTTTTTTACATTAAAGCTCAAATGAATTGCCCTCTGTCCATTGAGATACAGAAAGGAGACTCTTTGGCCTGTCACAGATAGTGAGTAGTTCTCTGAGGAAAGGGAGATTTAGAGGAAACGTTGGTGCCCAGTGCTGAGAGGAAGCCAGGCTGCGTATGACAGCTGGGAGTCTGAGTCTCTCCTCAGGATTCATGCCATTGAGGCAGATGAATAGTGACTGGGCATCCTCTCCCACTTCCTGTCCAGCCTTATCAAAGACCCTCACATCCTCTCACAGGTGCCACTGGCCATAGAAGTCATCCATCCAAGCTCATCTGTTAGCTGGGTCAATGACATAGAAGATCTGAGAATGCAAACGCTGCTTAAGAAAGGGTTAAGGTTTAAATTTAATGACTCAAAAAAGATTGTGTGGTGTAACTATCAAGTAAAAAGAAATCATGTTTTTGATGTGTATATACACATCAATATTTATTTATTTATTAAAATTGTTCATTTTTATTTAATTTAATTTAAATATTTGTAAGTCCTTTTTTCTGCATGTTGGTCGCACCGTATGACTTGTTGTACAGAAGTTTTACATGATTAATACATATGTTTTACAATATTAATAAGCATTGAAGTGTTTTTTTTTTTTTTTTTAGAATAAATAGTAATAAATGATGTGAGTCTAATTAATATTTTTTTTAATTAAGAATTAAAAAAGGTTTGTCATCCTGACTTTTTTCTTGATTCCCTTAAAAACAAACAAAAAAAATGAATTCAGAAATTAAAAAAAAAAGCTTTGAAAAGTTTTTTTTTTTTTTTTTTTTAACATAGCATAAATTTATTACATTTTTGGGAGTCGCGCCGCATGACATTTTACAGGGGGAACCAGGTCTTTTCATGTAAAAGTCAGATTATGTGATATTATAATAAGAATAAGAGAATTTAATGAATTTTATTTGAAAAATAAAAAAAGTCCTCATTGAAGTAGCGTATTCAAGCCATTGTATGTATAAATTATATTTTTAATACCAATTTTTTTTCTGCATGTTGGTCGCACCACATGACTTGGTGTACAAACGTTTTACACTATTAATACAAAAGTTTTACAACATTTTATCTTTTACAAGCATTGTAACATTTTTTTTAATATTGAATTAATAGTAATAAATTATGTCAACTAATTAATAAGATTTTCTTATTAAGAATTTAATTATTTTAAGCTTTTTTCTTTATTATTATATCAGGGCAGTTGTATCATGCTGACTTTTTTACTGATGCCCTCAAAAAAATCTATTTTAATTCAGGAAAAAAAAAATCATAAATTCATAAATTATTACCCTTTTTTTGAGTCACGTTACTTGAATTTTTACAGCCGGAACCATGTATTTTCATGTAAAGGTCAAATTATGTGATATTACTTGTGTAAGAAGAACAAGAATAAGAGAATATAATGAATTTTATTTTTAAAAAATTAAAAACATTGTCCTCAGAAGTTGTGTATTCAAGCTGCTGCATGTATGAATTATAATTTTAATATCACTTTGATAAAGTAATAAAGGTTTTTAAAATATTAATAAGCAATTTTCTCAAAGTATTTTGTAAGACTAAGATTGTGCCAAACTACTTTGTAATTTGACTTTTTGCTGCCCCAGGAATATCTAAATGAATGTTAGTTCATACATTAAAAAACGTTCTCATTATAAAAAAGTTATGTTCAAATCATTGTATGTATGAATTGTAGTTTTAATGGTAACACTTCACAATAAGGATCATTAGTTAACATTAGTTAACTACATTAGTTAACATGAACTAAGAATGAACAATACTTCTGCAAAATTAAAGCTTGCAATTAACAATGTTAATTTCAGCATTTACTAATGTATTATTTAAATCAAAAGTTGTTTGTTAACATAACTAATGATAAAAAATGACACTTTATTGTAAAGTGTTACCGTTTTAATGTATCTTTGATAAATAGAGCATTAAATCATCATGTCTTTTACCCAGCCCCGAAAAAAGAGCTGAACTACATCACACAGTTGTATGTTTGCCAATACATAGTGGAGAGAAAGTTAGCAACAGCGTAATATTGATTTGTCTTCCTGAAATAAACTGTGTCGGGCAAGTTGCTGCTTCAGAAATCCCAATGAGTGCTGAGCTTTTAGACTGCGGTCCAACAAACGAAAACGCCTCGGGCGCTTCACAGTCCTAATCCATAAATATGTTTCCGCAGTTTCAACCAAGAAAAAACAACCAGGAATGCTCATTAGCCCTGTCAAGTAAATTCAAATCAATTCAGTAGAAGAAAACAAGCGTTACATAAATGCCTTTGAAACGATTTGACGTCAAGTTTACAGCGGTTTTAATTTGTGACGACTTCAACAAGACCCTCATGCGTTGTTTTCTCAGCTGAAAGTCTGAAAAACTGAGAGTGATGTCATTGAGAGGGGGCGTTTGGGGAGGTTACACCTCTGTCCAGCTGTGGAGGGGACAGAAAGTTCTCCATCCGTTCCACACAGCTGCAAACTGGAGTAGGGTAGAGGTTGTTATCGAGAAGTTTGCATTTGATTTAAATATTTTGCATCAGTGCTTCTTCGGTTTGAAGTGTCGTAAGGCTTCTGTGTTAATTATCATCGTAGAGGGTGTTATTACGAGCTAAAGGACTTGTCCAATAAGGGGACACAAAAAGTAGGCGAGCTCTTAACATTCCTGACTGGATTTTCTGCCCTATTCAGATGTCCATCGTCTGCGAGCGCATAGACAACATTCTTTTGTGAAAAACCGTGGTGCTTGACGGCCTCGGATGCTCGGTGGGGTTCATAAACAAAGTGGATAGAACGGTTTGTGGGGATCCGGGACTTGCCCGAGCATGCTTGTATTTAAAGAGAAATCATATAATCATGACTCCCCTTGGGTGCAGAGAACTGTTCGCAGGGAACTATTTTAGTTATGCGGTAAAGCACATTGTCACTCGCTCCTTGCATGCTGAGGCCAGGTTGCTTTAACCTAGAGCCGTCAGACACACATCAGCTAGCAGGAATCAACAATAATTAATCTGCGGTACTTGCTTAGGCAAACACCGCTATTGCTATCCATCATTCTTGGGCAATGAACAAACCCCTAACACTAGGTATGTGCTTTGATAACTCAAATTGTACAGCTTCTTGTTATGTTAAATTTTTTTCCTGACGGATGATAAAACTGATGATGGAAACTTCATAGATTTGCACTGGAGGGGTCTTGGTTGCAACCACCAAGAACTCCCTAGAAACCACATAGAAATGCTCTGAAGGCATCCAGAGCACCTTAGCAAACACATAGCTATGTCTTGGCAACCATTCCATGCTGAAAAAACATCTTAATCCAGCCTAAACTGGTTTGCTGGTCTCCAAGTCTGGTCTGTTGGCTGGTTTTCTAGGCATTTTTTCAGTTTTAAGACAGCTAGACCAAGCCGAGTTGTTTGCTGACCAGCCTAGAGGGATACATTTGTTTATTTATTTACTGGTCAATTTTTACAATGAAAGTGATTGGGGACCAGTGTTATTGTTAAATGAAACTATTAACAATTAGTTTTGGTAATTTATATAAAGCTGAAACGTAAACTGTAAATGTAAAAACAAAAAAAACTTTTAAAAAACTGATGAAAGATGGAAATATAAAAAAGAATGAAAATGGCAAAAGCACATAACAGAATTACCAAAATGTAAACTAAAATTAAAATGAAAACTAAATATAAAAATAAAAGGTAATTGTAAATATACTGTTATAGTATTTATTAATAAAACAATACTAATACTAACAATCCTACTTTGAAACAATTGCCATTTTTGTGTAAACTGTCTGTTTTAACAAGCCAAAACCAACTCAAACCAGGTAAGACCAGCAAACTTTATCAGGCTGGTTTTAGCATTTTTCAGCAAGTCTCTCAACAATAAATAAAATATCTACCAATCATATATAATTTACACTTTTTGACCACATTTGACTTCACTGTGTGGAGAAAAACATTTAAAACATTAAAGCAATTTTCATTCCTTAGTAAGCTGTCAGTTTAAACCAGCCCAAACCAGATAAAATAGCAAACTATCTTAGGCCGGTTTTTAGCAATTTTTCCAGCAGGTTTCTCTCTCTCTCTCTCTCTTTTTCAGTATATATATATATATATATATATATACATGTGTGTATATATATATATATATATATATATATATATATATATATATATATACAATCTGCACTTTGTTTCAGATTTCCAAAGCTAATTTGAGATAAATTGCTCATTTTAGTGAATTAGTCTTTGTTAATATAAATAATACTAAAATAACACTTTTTGACCATGTTTGACTTCACTGTGTAGACAAAAACAGTTAAAACATTGAAAAAAAATTCATTTTTGGTTAAGCTGTCCATTTTAACCAGCCAAAACCAGCTCAAACCAGGTGAGACCTGCAAACTATGTTAGGCTGGTTTTTAGCTTCTTTTTTTTTTTTTAAAGCAGAGCTCTCAACAATGGAAAAAAATCTAGTTTTAAGTAGTCATATCGTGTTAATTGTGCTTTCTGCACTTTGTTTCAAGTTTGCAAAGCTATTTTGTGATAAATGGCTCATTTTAGTGTAGATATTTTACACATGAATGAGTTCATTGTAATGCTTTGTGAAATATCCCTGTAACAAGCAGCTGAAGGTCATTTGGAGCATCTAGATGCAATTAGTTTCTCTCGGCTGATCGCTGTGGTAATGTAAACCTCTAAATCCCAATCCCATCCTGTTCTGCACACGCAGCTTGTGTATTTTTCATTTTACCGTAACGCAGTTCGATCCAAAGCGAATGCATTTGCATGGGCTCTTAAGGGGGCTGAGACAGCTGAGAGAGCACTGGTGTGAGAATGCTATCCGTTGTATAGCTGACAGGCAGGCATTTGAAGAATCCGCTGGTGAGGGGAGCAGCTGGGGTGGCCAGATTTTGAGGAAGGAGGAAGGCACCTGTCTCAGTGAAAGGCTCTCTTATAGAGGACAACAGGTGTTGGCAGAGCGGTTAAGCTCTTCGGTTTAAGCATTTGCTTATTCTGTGTTATTGACAGTCAATTCCGGATTGAAGGTCACAGCTATTGGTTCCCCTTTGTGAAAGAGGAACTGTGGTCGTTTCCTTCCTGCTCTACCCTGCGCAGATCCGCTCTATATAGCAGCTCAAAGACGCCCTTTCAGATCCAGCATGGCACGTTACCCTCATCCAACACCCCTGGCTTACTCTCAAACGTGTCAGCGCAACACAGACTCACAATCGCGCGTCCCAACTCGGCTCAGAAGTGACACTGATCCCGTGAAAGAGGACGCAGAAAGCCATTTCCTCATCTTCAAGGCCAGGCGCGTGGATCGTTCCTTCCGCTAGAGATGAGAGAGATGTTAAAGAGCTTCCTGTTTAAACTCATTTGCTGTAAATTGCTCCAAGTCTCCTTTTTTGGCTTTTGAAAGGACGAACAATGGTAATTTTGTGTACACATCAATAATTTCAGTATGATTATGATTTTTTTGTACCATTTTTTATTTATTTATAGGGACTCTTAGCACTTTAAAATACTTTCTATTTATTTTCAATCTGTTTACTTTTAGTCTGTTTCAGTATTATTATTTTTAGTTTTTAACATTTAATATTAAAGTGTTATTAAAGTTAAATAAATTATTTTATTATAATTATTATTGTTATCAATATTATTATATTTAGAAATTATATATTTGAACCATTTTAAATGTGTGTGTGTGTGTGTGTGTGTATATATAAATAAATAAATATATATATATATATATATATATATATAAAGCTAAATCTTAAGATTAACAGTCTAAAATTACTTGATATGTCTTTCTTGTGATATATTCTTATCACATAATTAATGGTAATAATAATAATAATAATAACAGCAAGAGCATATAATAATAATAATATACATATAAATATAATTATTATATGCTACTATTATTATTATTATTTAGAGATTATATAATTTATCAATAAAAAACAAACATATTTATATATATAATCACAGTAATTATATTATTAGTAGTATTATTGATAATATATGTATATATATATATATATATATATATTTAAGATTAAGTCTAAAATGACTTCGCATGCCTTGTATTTCTTGTGATACTTAATTGTCACATTAATTAAAATAATATTAATATTAGTATTGTTGTTGTTAATAATCATCATCATCATCATTATTATTATTATATGCTACAATTATTTAGAAATTATATTTTATTATTATTAATTATATTATTATTGTTGTTGTTAATAATAATAATAATTATTATTATTATTATTGTTATTATTGTATGCTATTTAGAAATTATATTTTATTAATAATAATAATAATATTACTTATATGCTACTACTCCTATTATTATTATTATTATTATTTAGAAATTGTATATTTTACTTAATGTCTTAATATTTTGGATATATTAAAATGAATTAAAATTATATATATATATATATTCTTTAAAACAAAACTCCTTCACTACTTTGAAATGAATATTACTTAATAAAGAGATTATTTAAAGATAAAAATGACAACATTTCCTGGTTTAGATTTTTTTTTATTATTATTGTTATTTTTTATTTTTATTTTAACTTGAGGATGAATATGCAGTAGAAACACAAAAAAAATGTTTACAATCTATGCTAAAAAAAAAAAAAAAGAAAGAAAATGCTTTCACCATTTCTAAAACCGTTTTAAAAGCCCTGTAGCTGTCGAAAGTCTGTCACACATTTTGCGTCATACGGTGGACTTTTGCTTAAAAATAAACAGAAATCTGGGTGCAGAAAACGTGGAAGACCCATTTGTTAATTTACTAGTATTACTGACATTGTGACAATACAAAGATAGATGAAAATTGGCAAACCCATCCTTTATGTACCACAGAAATCACTGTATCATCTACATCATTGACCATTACACATCTTGGTACATGCACAAAGGACACCCATCATTCATAGAGAACAGCAAAGCCTATGAGAAAAAGAGAGAAAGCGAGCGAGCGTGAGGATTGTGTTTTGCTCCGTGTGAGTGTTCACTGGGCTGATGGCGAGCACAGGAGTTCTAGCATGTTCTTATCAGCTACATGAGTGCACATCTAGCCTCCTAACAGACTCGCCGCTCCCTTAAACACACACACACATCTCTCTCTCTCCAGCATAAAGAGCCTCACCTTCACCCCGTTACCATGGCCACTGAAGTTGCGGGCCTAGCCAGTGGAGCACGACACACACACACGCACTGAATCGGTGATGAGGTGCTGACGAGCCGCCCGCTTTCTCTGCTTTCTCTGACTGTCTTCCTCTAATCAATGAACTGAAAGAGGAGAAATCACATTATAATTACATAATCCTCCCACATAGGGAGTCACTGGGTTTAACGTGGTTTTAAAAGTTTTTGAAGTCAGGAGCGGGAGACAGACAGAGAGGTGTTGTCTCGGGACGCCGGAGGTGACTCATCGCGTATAAGGTGCGTAGTTTGTTTCCAGCGGCACGCGGTGACTCACACAGCTGATAATGAGGATAAAATCTTTTACATTCACAAAGAGTTTCACCCACTTTTCAGTTACTTTTACTGCGCTGACTCAACTGCGATATAAAGTTTAATGCGGCACGCCGCTGTCCGTATCTGCTGTGGATTGTCTCACCCACTCTTTGGACGTTTCTTGGGCGCTTGAGGAAATAGATGGTATAATTAGACGCTGGAGCTGTGCTATTGGGGTGTGGTTGAGCTTTTCCCTGAAGCGCCTATGGAGTTGAGCTAAATCGAGCCTCCTAACACAACACACATGAGTTTACTCTTCAGCACCTGGTGTTGGACGCTCTCTCATGCAAACACACAATGAGGAGCTCTGTCCATCCACACAAGTCTTGCTTAAGAGTTAATTTAGTGCCATCTTTAGTGTGGCGCAATAGTGGTGGATTCACTGAGAAGCTTTTGTGTCGGTGCTTAAATAAAACATTCACTCACTGGATGACAAAGCAGCTATGTATTTGTTTTTTTTTGTTTGTTTTTTTTTTTTAAAAAATCCTTCTGATTTCTTTTACATTTCTTTTACGGGGATAGGGAATGAATTAATGAATGAAAATAAATAAATAAATGGACCATTTAAATAAATAAATACATGAATAAATAAATTAACTGATATTATTAAAATATAAAACAGATTATTTAAATTAATAATTTAAAGAAATAAATGCATGAAAAAATAAATCATTTAAAGAAAACATATGTCCATTAATAGATTAAACAACAGAATAAATAAAAATGGAATAAATAAATAAATTATTGAAATTGTAATAAATAAATATTTAAATAAATAAACGTGTATAGCAGACAGTTAAAATTCAAATTATATTATATATAATACTATGCAAGAAAAATGACAGTAGTAAATATTAAATTAGATAAATTAAAATCATTGAAATAAAAATATTAAATAAACAAACAAATAAACTGCCTATTTAAAGAAGTAATTTAAATAAATAAATACATGAGTTAATAATGTAAATAAATTAATTAATTAGTGAATGAAATTATAGAAGAAATAAAAATGGCTAAATATATTTAAGAATTATTGTAATAAATAAATATTTAAATAAATAAATACATGTTTATTTAAAGAAATATGTATATACATATGTAAAAACGTAGTTATATTATATTATATTATATATTACACTATGCAAGAAAAATGAGGCAGTAGTTAAATAAATTAATTGATATCATTGAAATAAAAAAGATTAAATAAATATAATAAATGAATTAACAGATTATTGAAATATTAAATAAAGAACAAATAAATGGCCTATTCAAAGAAATAATTTAAATAAATAAATACATGAATAATGTAAAGAAATAATAAACAAATTTAAGAAATAAAATAATAGAATAAAACAAATTGCTTAAATCAATGAATAAATAAATTAGTGAATGATGGCAATAAATAAATATTAAATTAATAAATGATACATTTTTGTTTAAATAAATATGTATAGTAGACATAGTTCAATTATAAATATCACAAGATAATACCCAAGACGCAAAACAAGCGCAAATACGTAGATAATCAGCCTGGAACTGTGGTCAGTTAAACAGTTTAGTGGTCATTATGCAAATCTAGTTTGCCATACTGACCAGTCAGAATCGATTATTTCAGAGAGTCACAGTTGCGCTCTGAGGAGAGAAAAGTCTGTCCGCTGCAGGCTAATGACAGACATCTCTGCCAGATAAGTAGTTGCTGGCCCGGATTTTCTGTCCGCTCCACCTGCCGTCATGGCAGAACAGCGCATGACATTCAGGAAGGTAATCCACCCATCCTCATCCCAACCGGCTCTTAGGATTAACACGCTGCTAATTTGCCTCTAGTGAACCCTGAAGCTGTGCAGTATGTTTAGTCACCCCAAGTCCCGTTAGTTTTGTGTTTTTACAGTACAGAAGCCAGCCTGGAGTGTGAGGCCATAGCAAGATAACCAAAACTGTGTCGAATTTCATTACTTATGGCACATGTGCTTAGGGCTGAAACGATTCCTCGAGTAACTCGAATACAAAAAATCATCGAGGCAAATTATTTGCCTTCGTTTAGTCCATTTACTGTAACTACACACGGAACACTGTGTTTCCCCACGGACCAATATTACTGACGGACAAACCGATAAATCCTGGACATTTTTAAGACCGTTAATTAATGGTGGTTAGTTGTGATGTCCCTAAGTTAGCTATGTTTTGTAAAAAGACTAAGTGCCATTTATGTTGACTGTCTCATTCCCTCTCTATGACACAGAGAAAGTTCGTCAATATCAGCATGTTTACAAATGTGATACTGATTTTATGCAACAGTTCATCAATAAACAAGAAGTTAGTATTAAGAGACTTACATTTTAGACGGCGTGTGTGTGTGTGTGTACTTGTTTTTGCTACATTGTGGGGACCAAATGTCCCCAGAAGGATAGTAAAACCGGCCTGCGGTCCCCACAATGTTAAGAAATTATTAAAAATAGTAAATGATGTTTATCTGAAAGTGTAACGATGCAAACATGTTTTCTGTAAGGGGTAGGTTTAGGGTTAGGCTTAGGGGATAGACAATATCATTTGGTCAGTATAAAATCTATAGAAGTCTATGGAAAGTCCCCACAATTCACAAAAACAAACTTTGTGTGTGTGTTTGTGTATGTATGTATTTGCATTTTGAAGGTAATTTGGCAAAACAATTAATTAAATGGGTTTAGTTTTCATGGTTATTAATGTATGCAATTTCAGCAATAAAAATATTACTTCTTCTAAAAAGGAAACAAATTAATTGTTTATTAGGCTATCTTATTTTCTCTTGTATATTTAGTATTGCTCTTTAATAAAGAAAAATACCTTCTTATCCGATTAATCGATAGAATAATCGGTAGAATACTCGATTGCTAAAATAATCGATAGCTACAGCCCTACATGTGCTGTTTTAATGCTTCGCTAAGTCTATGTAGGCTAAAAGGAATCGATCGGGAACAAACATGTAGTTCATTTGATATCCACCCTCATATTTGCTGGAGATCGTATCTTCGATCGCATTAGCGCCTTTATCTTTTGGACCCGACAACAAAGTGGAGAACATTCGGAGCTGCACGTAAGCTTCATATCTTCCATCCAGAGCTCTGAACTTGCTCAAAGGCTCTCCAACTTACTTTCCCTCCAAAATAAACCCGTAGAAGATTGAATTTATCAAGCCGTCGCAAGATTATCCAACAGACATTATCAGCTTGTTCTTAGATCTTCTCAGTTTAATGAATTATGTATTCATCTCAGAATGAGCTTGAGAGCTTGCTGTTTTCCAGCTCGGAACTGGGACCTTTTTTAACATCTCGCCTTCCCACCGACTGAGAAGGGCAAGAAGGGCTCGCGGCTGGAAGATAAGCTAATCCCGCGGTCCTTTATGCTTATGCTTTCCCTGCTAATTTCCACATCATTGAACTTGCAGTCCTTTCAAACTGTTAAGGAGCTTTTTAATTCAGACCGGCTTTGTCTTTGTCGCCTGCATTATGTCAGTTTTAAACTTTAATCAGCGACTGATGTGATGTGAGAATGTGCCCTAAATGTCATTTTCGTGAATTAAACGCTTTGTACTTCAGTGTTTATCACATTCAGGGCTTCATCAGGCTTCGCCTTCTAATACAATGAAAGCTTGAGAGCTTTAGTATGTGTAGACGCACACTTTACCTCAGTCTTACAGACCTCAGTCAGAATGGATGCTGCATTTAATTAGGCACCAACAAACTGTACTGTAACATACTGTACAAGCAATGAAAGTAAGTGGGCATCTCTGTTATAAAATTAATTTCTTATCAACGTACCAAAAACAAAAACGTGTCTTGTGTTTTCATCAATGCACATGAGAAGTTGTTTTGTCAACATCTAAAGTTTTCTTTATTTTTTTTTAACATTTAGAAAAAATATATTGTATTATATTAAAAGATTACATTTTTCTTTTCTTTAATAAGTTAAATCTTAATCTTTCAAATTGTCCGCAATACAGGTTTTGTCAACATTTAGAAATAATATATTGTATTATATTAAAATATTAGATTATATTTTTCATTATATTTTTTTAATAACAAGTTAAATTTTAAATTGTCTTCATTACAAGTTTCCTTTATTTTTTTTTAACATTTAGAAAAATTATATTGTATTATATTAAAAGATTACATTTTTTATTAAATGTTCATATTTTTCATTACAAATTAGACTGTACATTTTTATTTTTATTTATTAATTAAATTAAAACTAAAACTATTAAAACCATGTTTGTTGTATGAAATGTATGTATAATATAAACATTAGAAACTTAAATTAAACCAAAATTTCGAATGACTGAAGCAAGTTAAAACTGAAGCAATAAAATTACTGGAAACTGAAAATAAAGAAAAACTAAATCCAAAAAACAAAAACGAATAAAATGGCAAGCATATAAAAATTGTGGAAATGAAATGAATAATATAAAAATAAATGTGAATATTCAAAATATTAATAACAGCTATAATAGTATATGAATAATTCTTTAATTATGCAGTGGCAGATTTATTTTATTTTGTTATTTAAGGTTATGAGGTTATTTAATATATTGTGAAATATCTACATATTTAAATTTTTAATATTTTTATAAATTGTAATTTGTGTGTTCAGAATTGCAGCATATAATTCAGTAAACATGTAAGAAAATATGTATAAAATATTGTATTATATTGTTATAATATTAGAGTATATATATATATATATATATATATATAATTTTCATTACAAATTATGTTTTAAATTGTCTGGTTTACAGGTTGTGTCAACATTTAGGAAAATTGTATTGTATTAAATTAAAATATTAGATTTTTTTAAATGAAGAAATAAAGAAAAACTAAAACTAAATTAATACAAAAAAACAAAAAACAAATGACAAGCACATAAAAATTAAATTGAAAATTAAATGAATAATAAATACTATAATAAAAACTATAATAGTATATAAATAATACTACAATTACGCTGTGGCAGATTGGTGATTTAGTTTATTTTATTTTTTATTTTTGTTCTTTATACAAAACTCTTGAAGGTTATTAGAAGAATCTAAATGGACAGTTCACCCACAAACCGTTTCTTCTTCTTCTTTGGGGGAAAAAAAGTATTTTTCATACATTAAAAATCATGACTTTCTGACTTTGTTCCATAAAAGAAAGAAAGTCAGACAGGTTTGAACATCATTTTTGAGTATTCTCTCTCTTTAAATAGTTAATGAGTCATATAAACCACTTTTATGGTTCTTTCTTAGAACTTTTGAATCCCCCTGCCCTCGTTATTTTGATCAGAACATTGTTCAAAAAATCACTTTTTGTCTTCCACGGAAGCAGGAAACTTCCAAACGTGTTTGTTATAACACAAATTTTGGTTTGTGGGCTCGCTACTCCTTTAAGACTCCCTCATTTTATCCTGAGGAGAACCGCTGTTTTCTAGTGTCTCGAATCTTAGGATTAACAGCAAACGGAGTCATCCATCAGATGTGCTGGTTATCCGTCCTCTCAGTATCTGGGATTAGTGTGACACTTCTTTAATATCTTCTGTTATTTTTAGAGTCGGATTCCTCCGACCCTTGTCAAAGCCTTCCTTGTGCCCCGACCGTGATACTTAGCGGCGCTTTGCCCTTTGACAGCGTTAAAAAGGGGGATCGCCGAGGCACATCAAAGCGCTTTGGTGCGTATGGACAGCGTCTCTTTTAATAAAACTGTCAGCGTATCTGCGGCGTCACGCGCTTGCGTTCTTCAGGAATCTATGGCGTCGCTGCTTCGCCTCAAAACATTTGCCTTCTCATGGATGAACGTTCTGCAAACATCTGCCCTTTACCGAGGAAGCTAAAATTAGACTTGCCATCTGTAATTAAACAGCAAAAGCAGCCTGTCGGAGGAACTTTGTTTGCCGTTCATGCCGTTTTTTCATGACTGCGTGCCAGCTTGTGCATATGCATGCGTGGTTATGTAGGAGGGAGAAAGAGAGATGCAAACAAAAGAAGTGACAGTAAAAGGAGTGGGAGAAGGCTGAAGAAAAAGAGATGACATTTTGAGTGAACATCGAAAGCGCAGGCCGTTTCACATCTGCACTTGACTGTAGCTTTTAGCACCTCTCAACACAGGCCGGTGTCTCTTTCTCACATGTGTGCTAAGTCTAATGGAGAAACGCTCCTTAACCACTTCGAACGTTCACATGTGAGATCAGGCTCTCCTTACTGCTCTTTCAAGTCCTCATCAAAGCTCGCCAGGAACCATTATACTCCATTGACACCTTTCTTAGGTCCTTCATTTCCAGGTCTAATGCCAGGCCACGTTTACACCTGGTTGTAGCATCCATCTGTGTCAGGGATCTGATCAAGTGGACAGCATGAGGTCGGATATTTTGTGTTTTCATCAAAGCACTTGAGAAGGTGTTTAGGACCATCGCAGCATTTATATTGTGCGCTGTAACTGATATCAACATGTCCTTGAAGGGTTGTCTGCTATGTAATAAATTATATTATATTATATTATATTATGTTATTTAAATGTCATTTAAAATTATTTATTTTATATATTTGGAAAATCAAATTATTTAGTTATTTTTACAATTATAATTTAAACATTTAAGAATGACAGAATGTATAGAATTTCAGTTTACTTTTAGAAAATATGTATCAAATATATTACATTTATTTATATATATATATATATATATATATATATATATTATATGTATAATTATATTATTAAAATCTAATTAGAATTCGATTTTTTTCAATTTTAAGTCTTTCAGTCAACATTTAAGAAAATATTTTTTTATATTATTAAAATATTAATTACATTTTTGCGTGTTTTTTTTTTTTTTTTTTTTTTTATGTGGTCAGCATTACAGTTTCTGTCAAGATTTATGATAATGATGTTGTATTATATTAAAATATTAGATTAGATAAAATTTTCATATTTTTCATTGCATATTAGAATTACAATTTGAGTGAAAATTTAAGAAAATTATATTGTGTTATATTATTTAAATATTACTTTATAATTTTTTTTACAAATTATATTTTACATTTATTTACAGCATGAATGAAAATATAATAAAATGATATTGTATTGTATAATATTATTAAAATCAGATTTGATTTATTTTTATGTTTATTACAAATTATATTTTACATTGTCAGCATTATAGTTTAAATGAAAATGTAAGACAATTATATTGAATTATATCATTAAAATATTAGATTTAACTTTTATATCTGCTTTATTACCAATTATATTTTACATTCTCAGCTTTACAGTTTGAATTAAAATGTAGGACAATTATATTGTATTATATTACATATTGGATTAGATTTTTATTTTTATCACAAATTATATTTTACATTTTCAGAATTAGTTTGAATGAAAATGTAAGAAAATTGTATTGTATTATATTATTAAAATATTAAATGTGATTTTTATATCTTTATTTTTTATTTGTTTTTATTTTTATTACAAATTATATTTTACATTTTCAGCTTTATAGTTTGAATGAAAATGTAAGAAACTTATATTGTATTATATTATTAAAATATTAGATTTAATTTTTATAGCTGCTTTATTATAATACTGCTAAATTATATTTTACATTTTCAGAATTAGTTTGAATAAAAATGTAAGAAAATGATATTGTATTATATTATAATTCAATGTTAGATTTTAATTTGATGTCTTTTTTATTACAAATTATATTTTACATTTTCAGCATTACAGTTCAAATGAAAAATTAAGAAAAATATATTATTAAAATATTAGATTGAATTATTTATATCTTTTTATTACAAGTTATATTTTATAATGTCAGCACATTTCTAAAAGTTGTAGCTTTGAGGAAGTCTTTTTGCTTTAATGAGAGAAGCACTCAAACTGCATGAACACCGCAAGTTTGACGTGATGACTGCCACAATTTGCATACATTTGATGATCAACCTACAAACAGTGCAGAATCTTGCAGAGCTGGACGTGCTGGTTGTGCTGGACAGAGCTGGGATGAAATGATAAACGCATGGCATCTCCATCAGGACTAATAGCAGCTGCTTGGCCCGGTGCAGATCATTTAATGAGATGGAATTGATTTTCCTTTGCCTCCCTCATGCATCTGTACTCCAACCAATTACATAAAAAGACTCCCTGAGTGAGCTTTTGCTCTTGAAACCTCTTACAGCTATGTTCAGATGTTGAAATCAAGGTTAGGATGCCACTAGAGTAGCCTTGATGCATTTTGCTACACTTGGGTGCTTCCTAAAATCTATCCATGAATTCAAAATTAATTTACATGAATATTCATTCACATTCGGTCCAAATTTACCTGGGCTTCTGCCATCTGAATAGGGCTGTTGTCATTAGAAGCATGCTGATAAACTCTGTTATTGAGAGATGCACATTAATAGGTATCTGATTGACCTGTAGAATAAAAAACAGTTGGGATATGGAGATTTGGAGTTGTTGTTTTAAATAAATTAGCATTTTTTAATCAATACGTAGATTGTGGTAGTAATATGACATTTCTGAAAAGAAATTCTGATATTTTTCTAACCTTTGAACATGGTGGGACTGTGTGAATCACAGGTGGCTTGTCTCACCAATGTCAGCGGAGAGGGAGTGATGAGAGAAGTGTGGAAAAAACAGGTTTTGCGTAAGTGTGAGGCCATGTGACCCGAGATGCTGCTTGTGTCACATAGCAGCACAGAATTTTGACAGGTCGTCATTGCGATTTCAGAGTCGTTCCAGAGACCACCACACACTTCCTCTGAGTGCGTCATCATAAATTTACAGTCGATTCAGCTTCTTCATGCACAGGCTTTGCATCAGTTAAAGCATCTCTGCAATGTTTTGTATCAAGGTCAAGATTATTTGACTTGGCTATTGTAAATCATGCCTGGGACACTGAGAGAAAGGGTAGGCAGCAGTGAATGAGTAACAGTTAAGTGCTGGTGTTAAGTGCTCAGCTCCTGCAGTGTTTGAAACGAACAGACATGCTAGATTTATGATGGTCAAGCCCTCACAATCTAACAACAGTCACAGTGTTGTGCTGACCTGAGCCCGCCTGCGGAGGTCTGTGATCTACACAGTCAGGTGGGTGGGTGAGATGATATGCTATCGTTCATCCTAAATGTCAAGCCAGAAACTTAGCTGCACTTGTAGTTTTCTTACTTTGTTAATAGAAAAGGAAAGAGTGAGGAGAAGATAACTGGGAAGAGAGAGAGCAGGGATGGATGCTGACCATTAGGCCCAAACTACAAGTTTAGAATAATAAATAAAGTTGCATTGTGAGATATAAAGCCACAATTACAGGAAATCGCAATTGTGAGGTAAAAATTCACAGTTACAAGAAATAAAGTAGCAATTGTGAGATCTAAGAAATTACAAGAAATAGTTGCAAATATGAGAAATAAGCTGAAAACTATGAGGGAAAAATGTTGCAATTACAAGAAATAGTCACACATTTGAGAAATATGATAAAAACTTTACAATTACAAGGAATAGTTGCAAATGTAAGAAAGTTGCAATTATGATATATATTATCGCATCTGTGAGGTATTAAGTTACATTTTGAGATAATTACAAGAAATTGTGAGACAGTTACAAGAAATAAAGTCAGTTGTAAAGTATAATGTCACAGTAACAAATAAAGTTGCAATTGTTAGATCTAAAATGTTAATTACAAGAAATAGTCACAGTTACAAGAAATAGTCACAAATATGAGAAATAAGGTAAAAACAATAAGAAATAAATTTGGAATAACAAAAAATAATCGCAGTTGTGATCTGTAAGATATAGCCACATTGTGCCACATTTTCTCACAATTTCTTGTAATTATCTCACAATGTTTATCTCAAATTTGCAACTATTTCTTGTAATTGCAAATATAAAGCATTGGTTATGAAAAAATAAAGTCACTTTTACAAGAAATAAAATTGCAGTTATGAGCTCTAAACTGACAATTACAAGATATAAAGTGACAATTTTGAAAAAAATATGTTAAAAACAAAGTGAAAATGATGATAAATTCACAGTTATGAGAAATAGACAAATTTGAGTCGAAGTTGTGAGATATAACATTACAAGAAATGAAGTCATGATTATGGGAAGTATATTTGCAATTATAAGAAAATTGTCAAAAATTTGAGAAATAAGATAAAAACTATGTTTAGAATTACAAGAAATGTAATTTTTAGTTGCAAATGTATGAAGGCTGAAATTATGAGATACAATTGCATCTTTGAGGTATGAAATCACTTTGTGAGATAATTACAATAAATCTTAAGACAGTTACGAGAAACAAAGTTTCAGTTGTACGATTTAAACCGTCGATTGTGAGAAATTACATGAAAACAAGGAGAAATACATTTTCAGTTACAAGAAATGGTTACAAAAGTTGCATCTGTGAGGTATAAAGTTACATTGTGAGATATAAAACCACAATTACAAGAAATAAAGTCAGTTGTGAAGTATAAATTGACAGTTACAAGAAATAAAGTTGCAATTGTTAGAACTAAAGCGACAATTACAGGAAATAAAGTTGCGGATGTAAAAAATATGGTGAAAACTATGAGAAATAAAGTTGGAATTACAGGAAATAGCCACATTGTGAAATATAAAGCATTGCTTACAAAAATAAAGTCACCTTTACAAAAAATAGAGATCTAATCTGACAAGAAATAATTTGACAATTATGAAAAAAATTATGTGGAAAAATGAAGTGAAGATAATAAATTCACAGAAACAGACAAAGATATACAGTCACATTGGTGAGGTATGAGGTTTTCATACATTTGTGAGATAATTACAAGGAATAGTGAGACAATTACAAGAAATGAAGTTGCAGTTGTAAAAAATCTGGAATCTAAGGGTGCAAAAAAATCAAAATATTGAGAAAATCGCCTTTAAAGTTGTCCAAATAAAGTTATTAACAATGTATATTACTAATCAAAAATTAAGTTTTCGTATATTTACAGTTGGAATTTTACTAAATATCTTCATGGAACATGATCTGTACTTAATTTCCCAATGATTTTTGGCATAAAAGAAAAATCAATCATTTTGACCCATACAATGTATTTTTGGCTATTGCTACAAATAAACCCCAGCGACTTAAGACTGGTTTTGTGGTCCAGGGTCACAAATGTTAGAAAGTTGCAATTGTGGGAAACAGCATACAATAAAATCGGTGAAATATAACAACAAAACTATTCTAAGTCAGTTTTTTTTTTTTTGACTGTGAGGTTGAATTGGGATGCATAGGAAGGTTAATAGTAAATGAGCAACAGAAGTCTTTTGTAAGATCTGAGATGTCACAATTATGGTTCCCTTTATCCAAATGAACATACAGTGCACTTTTCAAGGGCAGAGATGCATTTAGCTGCCTTCGACCGTCCTCAAGTGCACTTACTATTCATGTCTGTTAAATCGATGACTGTACACCTCCATACAATTCTGCGAAAGAAAGAGAGAGATGTTGCTTCATAAAGAAGCCATTTAGATTCGCTCTCAGTGCTTCCAAGGTTTCCTTTGTTGAGCTTTCTCTACAGTGATTGGTCACTTCCCGGTGGCCTGCCTGTCAAAGGCGATGTAGAAGGTGTGAGTGCAGTGTTGTGACGCCTGTCCTCATCTATATCACTTTGCAAACGGACGGGTCACTAATTTGACCCGGGGGGCCACGGCAGAGAATTGTAAGGAGCTTTGGAGGCAATCAAAATTCATTGAAAATCAGAATCAGCTGTGTTAATGCTACATATCTGACCCTCATGTGCCCACAGGAAGTGGAAGATGATGTTCAAGAGAGATCAGAGGGCTGTGGCTCTGTGTTAGGTGAAGGGGGACAGACGTGAATATATAATTAGCCTGCAGGCACTCTCGTCTGTCCTGCTGTTACAACACATGGGTCTTCATCTCAATTGGTCGTCTTTCTAGTAGAGCATCTGTCACGCCGGCCTGCGTGCTGGAGGAACTGAGCTTTCACTTATTTGCACCCATTGCTCGCTTGTGATTTGGAGTGAGGCAGTCAGATACCTTAAAAAGATATTGTGACTGCCATATTGTATTATAGTGTATTATATAATAAAGGTTTGAAGGTTTGATTTTTGAAAGAGGTTGCATTTCTTAGATGAAAAGTATAATAAAAACAAAATATTAGTACAATGTAAAATTTTAATATATTTTAAAATGTAATTAATTTCTCTGAATTTTCAGCATCATTACTCCAGTCTTCAGTGTCACATGATCTTTTAGAAATCATTCTAATATGCTGATTATTATTATTATTATTATCATATTGAAATTTTATTTTAAGCTTTTATTTGAAATAGAAGTCTTTGGTAAGAATACATTTCTTTAAAAAATTAATTAATTACCGACCACAAACTTATAAATATATATAAAGAAATAATATATATAAAAATATATATCTAAAATATGTATATGTTGTATATGCTGATTTGCTTCTCAAGAGAAATGTATTATTATTATCAATGTTTTCAGGATTCTTAATAGAAGGTAAAAAAAACAGCATTTGTTTGAAATCTAAATCTTTGGAAAGATTGTAAATGTAAATAATTTTGATTTATATATATATATATATATATATATATATTTATATATTTATTTATTTATATATAAAACAGTATGAAGTAAGTTAAACTCTGCGTATTTTGTTAAAAATATAAATCTAATTGTTGTTTATGTATAACTGTATGTATATTTGTATTTCTTTTTTAATGTTTAAAACTAGAGCTGTATTTAGAAAGCAGAATGAACCAATGATATTATTACAGTTGTTAAATATTTTAAAATATTGTGTTAAACAATATCTTAACACAGTAACTTTGACAGCCCTAAATATGAGTTAAGGTTAGCGTTAGGGTTAGACTTATTTTTTGTGTGCGGAGCAGATTTAAATGTAAAGATAGGCAGTTTTTTACTGAAAATTTTACTGAATGTGTGCTTACATGAATAAGATTTGATGTTTAAGTGATGGTTTGGAGCAACGTTAGGGTGACTACAAGATGAGAGACTTTTGATGTTTGAGTGAACTATCACTTTAACTCAAATCTGTCAGATCAGCACTCTCGTAAAGTTAAGAGAAAAAATGTAAGAGGTTCCCTCATGCGAGGCTTTCAAAGTGTAGAGAAAGGGCCAGGCATCAAGGGTTTTGAAGTGTTTCTTTTATACTTGCCTTAGCACTGAAGATGAAATGCATTTGCTGATGTTGTCTTTCTTACGCTAATGCTAATACAGCGCTGAAGCATAACAATGAGTCTCAACAAATGAGTCAGTGCCTCAGAGTCAGTCCGAATTAGAGGCGTTCGGCAGATGAATGTATAGCTGCCGGTTTTCTCTTGCTGTCTGGAAAGAATCAGTCTGACAAGCCATTTATTTACATGCTAAGAAATGAGAGTTTCCAGTGTACCTTCCCCACCTCTCTGTCTCATATTTGTTCATCAGTCAGGAGGCGGTTCTCGGTTGTAAATCAGAGCGCATCTCAAAAGCTGAACAGCCCCAGTGGAACCACATTGATGGTCTAGAAATATAGTCCGGCGTGCATTTGCGTTAGTAGGCCTGCCTCTGGTGGGCAATTGATTAACTTTTTCGTTAAAGCCTGATTTATTAATTGCACCCTACTGACACACTGACCTTAATGGATGTGGCTGCCGTCACCTCAGGCGTTAAAGCCCTTTCCATCTGGTCTCCGAATAGACTCGGGACAGTCCATGTCATGTGACTTGTCATTCCCTTTACATTAGGGAAACCATCAATGGAGACATTGTGGCCTTATTTGTTTAAAAGTCAGAAAACAATTTATTATTGAGTTGTTTTGCCTGTCACAAGGTCTCGTGACACAGGAAAATGTATTTTTTTCACTATAAAGACTCAACTCAACTTCAACTCGCCGTGCACTTTTACCTTTAAATAAATTCCCTTATTGCATGTGGCATGGTTAACTATTAAAAATTAGTGGTTCGCTATCATTCAGTCACATTTGACGTTATGTCGACTGACATTAGGGTCCCAAGTGAGACCCCTAACGTCAGTCGACGTAACGTCTCCGTTCCCTCCTTTAGGGAACAAGGGTTACATGCATAATCGAGACGTTATCATCATATAAATCATAAGTAATTACTTGAAATTAAGCTGAAATATACATATATATACATATACATGCACACTGGATAAAAAAAACGTAAACTTATATATAAAGTATTAAAATATTTATTATTTATTATTATTATTATTATTTTTTTTAATATTATTTATTATTTATATTTTTTAGTTTAAATTAAAAACATTTTTAAATTAATTACATTTTTTAATTTAAATTAATAAAACTAAAATATACATACATTATATACACTAGATGAAAAATTATATATGAAAAAATATATATACATATATATATGAAAAACTTAAGGTGAAAATAATATAAACACATGAAGAAAGTAAATATTAAATGTATTTATTATTTATTTAACTTACAATTTTTTTGTTTTCTTATTTTTCTTTTTTTAAAATATAATTTATTATTGGAATTTTTAAATGTAAAATTTTAGTTTACTACTAAAATTACTAAAATTAAACTAAATTTATAATTTAGTTTATTACTAAAATTATTAAAACTAAAATATGCATAAACTAAAGCTAAATATAAATATAAAAAACTAATACAAATGACAAATGCACATAAAATTGCTAAAACTTCACAAAATGTATAATATTAAATAAATTATTATTTCTAATATTAATAATTAGTACACTTAAAAATGATTTTCTTTATAATAATAGTAATTTTGTCCTTTTTTCCATTACAAATACATTTTAAAAATCAAGGTGCATTTGTAGTTGGAAAGAAAAATGACATTACATATTTAATTTTGTTTTCTGAAAAATGTATGAAAATGTACTGTTTTTCCTTTGAATTAAGTAGATTTTTTTTACCTTATTAGCAGAGATTTTTTTCTTGTTTTAGGCATAAACTCACTTAATTTTTATTTATTTATTTATGTTTTTAATCCTAATATCTTAAGTAATTTTGTTTTTCAGGTAAATATATATATTGATTTAAGAAAATTCAGATATTTGTACTGGAAAACAAGACAAAGACAAGACAAATCTGAGTAAGAATATTATTTTGCACACTGTAAAATGATTTTTCAAGTAGCAAATTTAAAAGAAAGATAACTGAAGTACATTTAGCAAGAATGCAGTTTTCAATGTGTTACCAGTTTTCAATGTGTTCTGTGAAAATCAGTTTCTAAGTGAAAATTGTTTCTATGCTGAATGTTTCACACTGTATATAAATAATACAGTGCTTATGTGGCACACACTGTAGTGTCACATTCGTAAGTACAGTTTAATGGCCTCTGTAGGCAGTAGAGGGGCCGTATTAACACATCTCTTGGGACGCGTCCACAGATGGTCTTTTTGGATTCTTCTTATGTAAATAACAGCACTGTACAGTAGGACACAATGACACACACTCACACACCTCCCCCTACGGCCGTCAGCGTGATCTGCAGTCACTTCCATTATTTACCATGTGAATATTTCATGGTGACATCAGTGTTCTGGACGGCCTATGCTGCCAGAGGGGCCCCGCTAATGAGGCACGACGCCCCTCTCAGCTGGTCGCCTCACAGCCGGGATAAATCTCATGTCTTCTTTTTTTCTCCTTTATGTCCCACCACAGCGTCTTTCTCTCAGCTCCTTACGGCAGTGTTGTAAGAAGTTCACAACAAGGGTACATAATTAACCTTCATCCTAGTAAAAAAAGGGCAAAGAGCCCAGATTAGGGCACTCCTCCAGTCAGACAGAAAGTCAATGTTTAGTGGTGCTTGCTAAGGCGTGACTCACTACTACTGGTGCGCATACTTAACAAACCACTAATCCTGAGCATTAGACCTGAGTGAGTAAATCATCATGTGCCATTTGTCCCACAGACATGAATAGTGCTCCTATTTTGTCCCATTGATTTAACTTGTTCAAATAAATGTAATGTAAGTCTTTTTTCCCACTCAGAACTGGACATTATAACTTTCAACTGCAAGTTTTTGTCTTACAATTCTGAATAAATTGTGAGATACGAACTTGTAATTGCTAGAAAAAAGTCAATTGTGAGTTAGAAATTGTAAATATCACACAGTTCTGAGAAAAAAAAATCTGAATTGCGAGATAAACTCACAACTACGAGGAAAAAATTGCAATTCTGAGTTTAAATCCCACAATTCTGACTTTATAACTATAATTGTAACTTTATATTATGCAATTCTGAGTCAGAATTGCATGATATACACTCACAATTGCTAGAAAATAAGTCAGAATTGTGAGATACAGACTCACAGAAAAAAAAGAGGAAAAAAGTCAGTTCTTAGTTTCTACGTTTTTTCTCGCAACTGGGAGTTTTTATCAAAATTGCAAGATACAGACTCACAGTTCTGAGAAAATGTCACTTCTGGGTTTCTAAATTTTGGTTTTGTTTTGTTTTTGCAATTGTGAGTTTATATCCCACAATTCTAACTTTAGAACTCACAACTGGGAGTTTATATCATGCAATTCTCAGAGAAAAAAAAAGTCAGAATTGCGAGATACAAACTCACAATTCTAAGAAAATATCACTTTTTTTTTTTTTTTTTTTTTTTTTTTTTTTTTTTTTTTTTTTTTGCAGTTGCTTTTGCAGTTGTTTATTTCCCACAATTCTGACTTTAGAACTTACAATTGTGAATTTAAATCATGTAAGTCTAAGAAGAAAACTCAGAAATGTGAGATACAAACCGGCAATTCTGAGAAATAAAAGTAAATTCCGACTTTATAACTCGGAATTGTACGTTTATATCACAAAATTCTGAGTTGTGAGAAAAAATCTAAAAAAAGTCAAAATTGCGAGATACAAATTCACAATTTTGAGAAAATTTTGAGTTTTGGGTTTCTGAGTTTTTTTTCTTGCAAATGTGAGTTTATATACCTCATTTCTGACTTTATAACTCGCAACTGTGAAGTTATATCACGTGAGTCTGAGAAAAAAAGTCAGAATTGCAAGATATAAACTCTCAATTCTGAGAAAGAAGAGTCAATTCTGAGAAAAAAAATCTGAATTGTGAGATACAAACTCGCAATTACAAGGAAAAGATTCAGTTCTGAGTTTGAGTTTGAGTTTTGCTCTCGCAATTGCGAGTTTATGTCCTGTAATTCTGACTTTATAACTCGCAATTGTGAGTTTCCATCACGCAATTCTGAAAAAAGTTAATTCGGGGTTTCAGAGTTTTTTTCTTGCATTTGTGAGTTTATATCCCGCAATTTTGACTCTTACTTGGAATTTTAAAGTTTATATCACACAACACAAAAAAAAGTCAGAATTGTGAGATACAAACTCGCAATTGCGAGAAAAAAATTCAATTCTGAGTTTATATCCCACAATTCTGACTTTATAACTCGTAATTCTTAGTTTCCATCACACACTACTGAGAACTGAAATAAACTTGCAAAGTTGTCACAGAATAAGAATATGTGAATAACTCAATTTTAACAGAAGTCTAAATTTAGAGATACAAACTCGCAGTTTTGAGAAAAAAGTCAATTCTGGGTTTCTACGTTTTTTTTTTTTTCTTGCAATTGCTAATTTACGTCCCACAACTCTGACTTTATAACTTGCAATTGCAAGTTAATATCTATATAATGTATGCACTTACCTTTTCTAATTTTTTATTTAGTGGCGGAAAACAGGCTTCCATAGTATACACATGTATTTAAAAAAAAATGTTAAAAATTTTTATTTTGACGACTGGTCTCACCACTTATGTTTTCTTTAGAAAATCTTGTTTCCTCTTGCAATTTATTTTCAGATGCTTTTACACTGAAACTGCTGTTTATAACAACCTCGAACTGAATCCATTATTTATCTGATTTGTTGTGTACTGCTAGTTAAAGTTGAAAATACATCTTTCCCTTTTTTTTCTGCTTGCAGTGAGGGGGTCTTCAAGTGCCCGGAGGACCAGCTCCCACTGGATTACGCCAAGGTAGTAATGCACTCCGCACTAATCTCTCATCCATTCTGCTCTAAACCAGATTACAGATCAATCTCCCACAGTCATTTACATCCCTGTAGCATAGAGTGGAGTTACAGAGGCCTTTATTCACCGTACAACTTTTTCTGAGTAGCTCTGAGAGAGTGAACGAAATGCTAATGTGTCAACAATAGCAGGCTATGTTTGTGAGTCACTGACTGCCCCGGGCGCTCGGCCTGCGTCCACGCTTCTCAAACCACCAGAGTAATCACACTAATGAACTACCACAGGCCACTCATTTTCCTGGGAATGTCTAAAGGAAGGAAGGAAGAAAGAGACAGAGATGCCACATAGATTAGTTTGGAATATGACAGAATATATTTGATGCTGCTTTAATGCGGCAGTGTGCTCTTTCTGCACCACTAAATGGAACATTTATGAATATATAAATAAAGTTGTTTGGGCAAAATTTATTTCTTTATAATGGCAATGAATGGCTGTTGAGATTTTGAAGTCCAATAAAGTGCATCCATCCATCATAAAAATACTCCACACTGCTCCAGGGGTAAATAAAGGCTTTCTGAAGTGAATTGATGTGCTTGTGTAAGAAAAATATCCATATTTAAAACTGTAATCACTAGCTTCCGCTAACTTGTATGTGCATTCACAAGAGAGTAGCGTTTCAGCAGATGACGTAGGTGTAGTGTAAGCTCTGGTGAGAATATGCTAGCACTGTTAATTTTGACAGCAAATTTTGATCTAGTTTTAGTCATAGTCTTTTGACTAAAATGCCATTTAGTTTTAGTCATATATTAGTCGTCTGAACGGTTTTTAAAATTTTTGTCGACTAAATCTACAGTAGATATAGTCGTCTAAAATCTAATTGGTTTAGTTACAGTGTAATGCATTTATTAAGCATTTCTCTAGAATTACCAAACTCATTGTATAGGTTTGATATTAAGGTTTTATCATGATATACACAGATTTAACTGCTGTGACATGCAACATGCCTTTATATTAAAATTAAATGAAATCACTTCTCATAAAGAAACAAGAACATGATCTTCAATAAAATACAAATGGTTATATAGGCTAATTATGCATTCTTTATAACATCTTGTTTACCACATTCTTCATTTCTTCAAGCAAACATATGCCACAGAGAATGGCAACTAAATTAGGCTGCTGTCCCTTTAAAACCGAATGTACAGATGCAATCAGTGTTGCCAAGTCCGTAGTTTTCCCGGCGAATTGGGCTACTTTAACACTGTTGCCGTGGGTTGTTTTTGATGTCCTCGGGTTTAAGCAACCCCAGTAACGTCATATTTAGCCCTTGGAATGCAAATTTCAAAGGGGAACCCCGACAACAGGGTTGCCAGAGTTTAACAACAAAACCTGCCCAACTGCTACTCAAAACGAGCCCAAAACTATCCCAATCGCATTTCGTGGGGGTCCCATGGTAAAAATCGCATTCAGGGGAGTAAAATACATTTTTTTTTGGTGAGGTTCCCCTGGTAAATTTGCATTCTAAGGGCTAAATATGACATTATTGGGGTCGCTGACATCAAAAAAACTTTAACACGTGCAGCAGCAGTGTTAAAGTAGCCCACAGGAGAACCGCTGATTTGGCAACACTGCCTGACAAAAAAAAAAAAAAGTGTATTTTACAACCCTTACTGTGAATTTTTTTATTTTTTTTTAAATGGGGGACCCCCTCGAAATGGGCTAGTTTTGGGCTAGTTTTGAGTAGCAGTTGAGTGAGTTTTCTTGTGAAGACCTGGCAACCCTGGATGCAATGCACTGAAACACGTCCGATATTCTCCCAACTGTTAACGTTCACCCAAGACATAACCTAGTGTGTTAACGTGACTACTTGTCAAAACGGACAATTCAATATAATTTTGTGTGTATTCCTCCTTTCATAAGATGCGAACGAGTACTCATGCGTTGTGTGAGAGGCGCTGCGTCAGTGTCTGCGCTCAGAAAACTCTTTTGCATCGTCAGTTTAAATTTATCCATGTCTGCTCTTCTCTTACTCCCAGATATTGACATTTTTGAATGTTTTATGAGACATGCAGCAAATGTATGCTAGCTTATGTCCTGCCAGATAGATATGATATAGTACATCTATCCTCCTAACTACGCAGCAGTTTCGTTCTGAATGAATCTCTTCCCAAATCATCCCTCCTTAACATTTTCGTTTTATTTTTTATTCGTTGATGAAAACGTCAATAGATTTTCGTCATAGTTTTGGTCATTCTAAACGAGTTTTAGTTTTGTTATCGTCTCGTTTTTGTTGGTGAAAAAATGTCGTTGACGAAAATTATTCATCAACGAAATGAACACTGTATGCTAGTCTTTACAGCAAAGGAAAACCAATCTCCTCTAAGCTTATATTGAAATCGTGCAACATTTTTCTTTACAAATCCTTGTTTTGCATTTCTAATTTGTGATAGGTGTTCTGTTTTGTACACACGCACATACCTGGTTGAAACTCACTGAAGTATGGCCAAAATGTGTTGCGTTTATAAAAGAGAGTTTAAAAGTGATTAAGGGTTAATCTCTTCATATTAATACAGTAGCCGCCTCCTCCTCCTCCTCCTCGCAAAATATTTCAGTTAGGCAATTATACTCTGCGCTTCAGCTAATCTGCACCATGCCACATTAAAGAAAGAATTTCACCAAATCTTTAATTAAAGTATTGGCTAATTTTTCATCGTGCTCTTTAGTTAATTAATCAGGTTGAGCTGGGAAATACGCCATAAGTGTCGGCGTTCATTAAAGAGTAATTTTTCTCATGCGGTGCCCTAGAGAGTGAGCTTATGAAACCTCCGAGTGCTCAGAAGATGATGAGCGTACCTTTAATTTAACAAGAGTGATTTTACAGTCAAATCAGTGGCATAAATTCATCTCACACTTACCCAAATTTCCCTATTACTGTTCTCTTTAAAAACCCGCTGTAACATCTGAGTCATCTTCTCCTGCGGTGTGTTTGACAGGCTTCTGTAAGAGCACATGCACAAAGTTAAACCTGTTCTGTGTTGGAAAGAGCTTTAGCGCACTAATCCGTTGAAGCTGTGATTTGCATGAAGTCGGCGGGATAACTCTACTCATCCTGGAAAGCCTGGAGTGCCGCAAGAGCGTCTGATGCTCATGAGGCCTGAACGCACACAATTATTGCACAAACAGTCATTTTTAAAAACCTGACGGCCGCCCACAGATTACCCATCCACCTCTGCACGGCTGCTGTTCAGTACCTGTCTTTGCTTGTTTGAGGTGGGGTTCACCCCACGTCTCTGGTCTCTGATACACCTCTGTCAAATCTATAGTTTCAAAGTAGCAACCAACCATTTTTGGTGTATTTTTAGTTCTTTATATAATTCGTTGTTTTTTTTATCTACAAATCTTCTGTGAATTCTCAGCCGTCGTGTGTACGGCAGGATGGCACAGTTGGGAGAGTTTATCTTGGTGTGCCAGAAAATCTGTCAATGAAAATGAATGTGTGTGTGTGTGGCTGGGAGGGTGAGGCGGGGGGGGGGAGACGGCTCCATATGGGACTACATGGGTGGCGAAGGGCTGCGTCTGCAGTGCTGTCGTTACGCTGCAGATCTGTGTGTGTATGTAAATCCTGCTGGCAGGGGATTTGGGCTGATTGGATGGAGGAGCGTCTCATCCTTTATCGACTTTATGGATGAAGGGAAGTTGCAATAGCCTCTGGATCTAACGTACAAACACAGACGCACGTGTACGCGCTCGTCTCACGGGGCTCTGGTTGAGGTCGTCCATTACTGTGCAATTTAATTTGATTGTGCAGCAGTGTTTTTTACGTTTTTTAATAATATAATAATATAAAATCATTAGCATGCAACTGACTGTGATTTACTGCATTTTAAACTTGAAAACATTTAAACTAATTTTTATTACTTTTGGTCAGTTTACATATGTCAGATGCTTTCTGTATAAATTATGTGGATTATAGCTGTAGTAGTTCATCAAATTATGATCAACTGATGCAAAAGTGCATTATAACCAGGTGTTTTTAGAGATAATTCAGGTATGTGGATTCCAGTCTAGCACTTAGACCAGACATACTAGGAATTGCATTGCGAAAACTACATTCATCACAGTTTTTGTGGCTGTGTTTGCATCATTATCTAATTTGAAGAATTTTTATTACTGAATCAGGTGCTAAAGCAATTGAAACAATTCATTATTTGTGAATTTCCCCCACCAAATGTATCTGCCTCAAAGAAATATTATTACTATTATTATTATTTTGCATTTTAGTTTCTGTGCAGAATGTCATATCCTAAAATCTGCATAGAAAAAGAATATAAATATTTATATTTTGAACCTAATTATTAGCAGGTGTCTATACTGAAATTTTGTCAAAATCACCAAAACTGGTTGTGATTTTATGCACAAAAAATGGCACAAAATGAAAATAAAAAATTATTATTATTATTATTATTATTATTAATTATTATTAGCATTAGCATGCAGAATTTCTATGTGGAATCCCAAAATCTGCAAAAAAAAAAAAAAAAAAGTGTTTTGCCAAAATCACAAAAACTGGTTTTGATTTTAATTTATTCCAAAAATAAAAGTGAAAAGTCTAAATATCCCCAGTTAAAAATACACTTCTAGGAAAAAAAAAAACTTCTTCTCTGGCACAAAATAGAAATAAAAATCTGTTTAAAGTACAGATAAAAATGTATTTACTGCAATGTAATTTTATTATTAGTAGTATTTTATTTATACATATATATATATATATAATTTTTTTTTTTTTTTTTTTTGCGTTTTTGTACAGAATTTCTATGTGATATCCCAAAATCTGCATAAAAATGTGTATTTAGCCCAAAACCACAAAAACTGGTTTTGATTTTAATTTATGCAAAAAAAGAATTTGGCATAAAATAGAAATAAAAATCTGTTTGAAGTACATATGAAAATGTGGGTGAGAAAATGTGTACTTATTATTTAGCATTTTCTGTGTGATATCCTAAAACCTGCACAAAAATATCTGTATTGTATATATAATATCTGTTATTATTAAGTGTCACTGGTTTAAAATCACTGGTTGTGACTTTATTTTATGGGGAAAATGCAAATAAATCAGTTTTCCATCCCAAGTTAAAAAATACACTTCTAGGAAAATTGGCACAAAATAAAAATAAAAATTTGTTTAAAGTAAAGTAAAATGTATCAACGACAATGATTGTATTATTATTATTATTATTACTTTGCATTTTGGTTTCTGTGCAGAATTTCTGTGATATCTCAAAATCTGCAAAAAAAAAAAAAAAGTGTATTTGAAACATTATTATTGGCAAGTGTCTGAATTGACACAAAATAATGCAAAATAAAATAAAATACGTTTCCATCCTAAGTTAAAAAAAATACACTTCTAGGAAAATTGGCACAAAATAGAAGTACAGATGAAGATGTATCTACTGCAATGAATTTTTTTTATTAATCTTTTGCATTTTGGTTTCTGTGCAGAATTTCTGTGTGATATCCCAAATTCTGCATAAAAATATGTGCATTTGGAACCTTATTATTGACGAGTGTCAGTATTGACTCAAACTCTCTGTCAGAATCACAAGATATCACTGAAAATGATGCATTTTAACATTTTG